>NC_042493.1:89845871-89847452 GCF_005508785.2 Acyrthosiphon pisum | reverse complement strand
AATATTTATATTTAAAAAAAAAAATATGTCTGGGGGGCTGGATCCGTCCCTGGATAAGGCGTGTTATGACGTCCCTCCCCTTAAGAGCGCTTAAAGGTACGGTTTCCCTGTAGCGTCTGGACGCGGCGTCTAGCGTCACTACCGGTCTGGACGTAGGTCGGCGTCTGACGCGGCCGTGCTGTTCCACTGTTTGACGCTGCAGGGAAACCGTACCTTAACACTCCCGTATTTTCCGTTCAAATACATGTTTCGGTAGAATAGCTCTTACACTAGTCGTACAATTATAAAACTTTGCAAACATAAAGATGACAATAATACTCGTGTTTTTACGTTGTTTTTTTTCGACAGCTATAATAATACACTCATTTTTATTAACTGTGGAAGAATTTAGTTTTTTGTAATTCGTTATGCTGTTGTGCATCATATAAACTGACTGAGTTGACTCATCTGTTATATCCAACGCACAAACACGGATAATATTAGAATATTATTTTGGTAAAGTTTGTTTTTTTTAGATTCATTGTAGTTTGAATGAGAGCTGTTTTCCCGAGACATGTTTTTAGACATTTTGATTCATATTTACAACCGTCTAGTGTTGCGGCCGTAAACACATCGGTAGCCGTCGGCACTCGGCGTTCATACCACCACCACCACCACCACCCCGCGTGCGAACGACATTACCACACTACCACACCAAAGGTCAAAACAGATTATTTATATCGCAGCCGTACATAATATAGTTAATAAATACCCAGATAAGGAAATGATTTTTATATTTCCAATGAATATTATTTCGTTCGATATTATTATCGTATTCGTATCAGAATATTTTCACAAATAAAAACCATGGAATCGTAATAATCAAGTAATATGATGCCAGTTGAAACGGTTTACAGTAAAACTACCTATTATAAAAATTGTAGAGGAAAATTTTTTTAACAATCACATGAAGTCCGATTTTAGATTCTGAGCGGAGCGATTGATTTAACAATGATGTGTGTTTTTTTTAAATTTTTTTTTGTGTCTGTCATCGCCTTTTAGGACAGTAAAAGTGCTTGGATTTTCGTCAACAGTACCTTTTCTGATAGGAAAGTGAATCTAGTTGATACTAGGGGGGGGGGGGCAAAGTAAAATGTTTCCAATAGTTTTCAAAAGCGCCTTGAAAAACAAAAGAGAAATTAAGGAAAAACGGGAAATTTTACGCAAAAGCTGTTTTTAAGTAAATCGATTTTGGTTTTTGGTGTAACTTTAAAACGAATGACTGTAGATACATGAAATTTTCACTGGTTAATTATATTTCCATTTTCTATACATGATAAAATATAAAAATATTTTGATTTGTTTTGAGCTGTTTACGGACAATTTCAGTTTCCAATTTAATTAGTTTTTTTTTCTATGAATGTCAATAAAACTTTATTTTTTAAGTAAAAATACTTGAAAATTTAATACAAGGCTCCTACTATATTGTTACAATGACATTTGAAAATATTAAAAATCCTTACTCACAGTTTTTTTTTTATTAGCATTTAAAGTTCAAAATTGACAAAATATGTAAAAATCACGAAAATTAGCAAATTATTT
>NC_042493.1:89837685-89845771 GCF_005508785.2 Acyrthosiphon pisum | reverse complement strand
TTTGTAAATTTTCAAAATTTGGATTTTGAAATTTTCAAAATTTTGGTTTTTTGGATTTTGGATTTTCAAAATTTTGGATTTCGTATTTTCAAAAATTGAATTTAACGATTTTGGAATCTCGAATGTTTGTTGAAAGATTCCCAAAGTTTTTGACATTGGTTAATCTGCTAAAAAATATTTCGATATGTACGTGCATTAATTGAGTTTAATTTAAAATACTTTTAATTATATTGGTGACCAGTGTGGCAGTGAGCACAAAGTATTCAATTCCACTCTGAAGGGCGTGGTAAATAATTGTTGGCACTTGGCATAAATAATTAACAATTAACAAATTATTCACGAAATATGAATCACCTCGATCGTGTGTTGCTGACGACTGTATACACCGCAGAACATAATATAATATAACATAATAGTATTGTTATTATATAAAAAAATTATAGTTAGTGGAACGACAGAATGACAGATCACAATTCTAATGATAATATATGCTTTATTGATAAGAGATAAAAATGTTTTTTCTACACCAGTGAACGGAATACGGATGTATAATAATTGTCAATATTTTTCTATGACTCAGGTACCGGTTTAATATGTGCTGTGCCGTAGCGAGGGGCACTGGGTAAAAGTGCCCCCTCATTTTTGTTTTATGAATATAAATGAGCAACGGGTGATCAGTATTCTAGCTCTACAGAACTAGAGATAAAAACAATTGTTTAGCTACGGCACTGCTATATATTATTAATGCGCCTAGTACCTAACATTTTTTAAACTTTTTTTCTTAAATTATATGAACAGTTTTTCAGGAAATAATATGTAATTAATACTGATCATTTTTAATTTAATCAATGCTATTATACAATTACCTGCAGGGACTGGAATTCTATGACTCGGATACCGGTTTAAATTGTACCCGTGCTGTAGCCTGGGGTTAAAGTGCCCCCCAATATGTTTTAAAAACATTTATGTCATATAAAGGAATAACGGGTGATCAGTAGTCTAGTCCTACAAAGCTAGAGATAAAAAAATAGTTTGGCTAGAGCACTGCTATATATTATTTATGTACCTACCTAGTAACATTTTATAACTTTTCATTCTTCAGGTATAAGAAACATTTTCAGAAAATAAACGAAAAATGTAATTAATATTGACTACGCCGATTTGTTACTATAATAATAAATAGAATACAAAAACATGGATTACTATTAGGTATCGTAACTAGGCTTTTGAATGTTTCGCATTTTTTTGATAAACCTTAGTTCACAATCAAACGAATATAGGTAAAAATATCCAATAATAAAATATCTTTGTTAATATTATATTATATACTATAATTTGTTTTAATTATTATTATGTCTTTCAACAAAAATTAAAAGCTCAGCTCAGCGGTGGATCGGGGAGATATAGAAATATATAAAAACCTGATTAGTTCCTAGATTCTTTTCTATTTTATTATAGAATTTTTTTTTTTGGGGTCATAATGCTTGAATTTAAATTAGTAGTTACAAAATTAATTTTGCAAACAGACTTTTATTAAGTAAAATAAAAAAAAGTATTTTAAAAAGTATTTAAATACATGACCAGTAATTGTATTTGTTCTTAAATTTTTTTTCTTGAAAGTATTTTAAATGTATATTTGTATAAATATATATATAAGAGTATAAGACGAGATAGTTAATTATCAAATTTCTGCAAAAAAACAACTTATTTATTAGTTGTCACCGTTTTTAAAATTGTTTTAGTTTTTCTGTTACATTATTATTATTCCTATTTTCTGTTGTCATTATAATTGATAAAATATCGCATTTTCATATACTTACAATATCAGATAATTTCACTTAATTTCATTACTTTTCTATTTATTAATTTGAAATGTCCAATAGTATACAGAATATCCCAAAAGTCCTGTATCGCCCTTAGTATCCCCATGGGATATCAATATATTTAAATTCGGTTTTGTTTACAGTAATAACTGTTAATTAATAATTCTGATTGAATAGCTTAAGTTTCGATTTTTTTTTAAATATTCAAAAATACCAAAAATATTTTTTAGGCAATTAAGTTTTTTTAAATAAGATAGCCGTTCTGTTGATCATATTCTTAAAATGGTTAAAAAAAATATATTTAAATTTAATGAAAATCGACCAAGTTAGAGGAAACTATTATTTAGAATTTCTAAGAATAGTTATCTTACCTATGCTACGACATTAGCAAAATACGATTTGCATGCTTTTATTAAAAATTGAAACGTTGATTTTTTTTTTATGACAATCAGTTAATATCTAACTATTAGTGAAAGCTTTTAGTTTAAATATTTAAATTTTTTGTAGCTGATATTTTGTATCGAATTGTGTGTCAAAATTCATAATAATTCCAAAAAAAATAATTGTTTTTTCATTTCAATAATAAAATATTTATTACAATCTGACAAAACTGATACACAACCTAATTAAAGTTTTGATTTTAATATAGAAATAACAATAACAGTGTCTTATCGTTTACCGAACAGTGAACAGTGAAACTGTTTACCTATTTTTAAGTATTTTAATTATCATGAAGTGAACCTAAAAATACGAAAGGCACAATGAATAGCCGAGGGGCCCTAGTCTATGATTTTGTCTTACGGTTATTAATGTAATTTATAATATTAATATTTACGCATATTTCAGTTTTGTAAATTATAATTAAAATTATTTACTTGTGGTCTTTCTTTATAGCTATTAGTGTCGTACGTATTATAGTCGTACTGTCGCCTTTAGCTATATTTTTTTGGTTTTGTACCTACCTATTTTGTTAAACATTTTAAATGACTCACTATTCATACCTACGTTCTCAGTACATGAGTAGATCGACAAGATGAAATGTTACTACCGAAACAACGAAAGTAATAGGCAAGCGGCTTACAGCTATGGAAATATGGAAATGAGTATCCCGATCGTAAGAAATCATCGTTCGATGTTATTAACAGATTAATGTTTCGATTTTTAGAAACAGGTAAAATTACATTATCTTCGTGTTGTAATAATAATATTGCAAATACCTACTTTTTTTCTTAATTTTCTAAATTTTTAGTAATAAATTGTTAAACTTTATAGTTATCTATCGTGTTCATTACGTGATCTCCGTCTTAGCATTGAAGAAAACAGGTATTCAAAATATTTTACCTGAGACATTAGAAAATGTAACTTTGTGTTACAAATAATAGAGTAATAATCACTTCAAACATTTAGATATCAAATGTATTGAATTATTTTCGATTTTATGTATTAAAATATATTTTTTTTTAATTTTCTTGCAGGTAGCTCGACTAACCAATCCGGCCCTGTGTTAAACTATGTCTTATGTGGCACATATACTGACTATGCATACGAACATATAAAGAAATTCAAAACAATATATAGCTCTAACTTGGTTGATTTTTATTAAGTTTTAATATATTTTTTTAATTGTTTTAAAAAATACGTTCAACAAAACGGCTATTCTGGAAATTTAACCAACATAATTGCCTAAAAAATTTTTTGAATTTTTTAAAAAAAAATGAATTCTTATGCAATTCAATCAGAATTTCCATACTTATTAGTTATTGCCAAGGCTGGGCAAGTTAAAGGTTTTTTTTAACTCGGTCAAGTTACGTTAATATCCACCAATAACAAAAAGTTAAAAGTTAATTTAACTATATAGGTTAACTCATTACTCAGTAAGTTAAAAGTTAAGACACATTTTTTGTTAATTTTTTATTAAGTTAAAAAAAAAGTTAATTTGCTAGCGTACTTAATTTTTTTCAAATCCAAAACTAAATTATAGACTAGAGTGTTTATAGGTACTTAGTACAGCATTTCCATATAAGCTAGATTCGAATGGTATACATTTTTAACTTTAAACAATTCACGGTAAATATTTTTTGACATAAAAACGAAATAGACTGAAATAGAGAAATATAATAAAATTAAAAACAAAATAAATTAACTTAACTTACTTCTTAAAATGAAAAGCTATTTCGTTAATTTCACGTTAATTAAAAAAGAAAAATGAAAAACCAAAAGAAACTAGTTAATAAGTTAAAATAAAATGAACTTTGTAACTTAACTTAAACTTTTTAACTCGTTAATGCCCAGCTATGCTTATTAGTTATTATCAGTGGCGTGGTGAATGGGGTTTTATGACGCCTAGGCGTCATGGTGGATTTTTTTTTTTTTGGGGGGGGGGTAGGGTGGTCGAGTACATTTATGGTAACCAATAACATACAACAAAAATTAAAATATTCACAGTCACATAATAATTAATATGTGTACTATATATTATATTAAGGGGATAAAGAGGGGGTAGGTACTGAAATAAATGCTGGGCATCAAGGTTTATAAAATATGTTCACCACGCCACTGGTTATTACTGTTATTTCCATTGTACATATGTAAAAAACATTGCATGTATAGTGTAATTATACTGTAGAAAACTAGATAACAGTTTTTAGTTTTATTTAGTTTATTAGGCCCACCATGTAAGTTTTAAATATTATAAAATCAATAGTATTATTATGATCAAAATATTCAAAACATGTTAAGTTAGAACACTTAGACATTTTTTACCAACAAAGTTATTATAAACAGTTTATGGAATCTTTACAGTAACTCTGCATGTTCACAATTTAAGTCCTGGAAAATGAACAGGTCCAAATTAAACATATTAGATATTAGTTACATATTTACATGACCAAGTCATAAGTTCAATAATTTGCATATTAATATTGTTATTAGCATTTAATAATAAAAAAAAATCTTGTAATTAGCATTGATGTAATATGCTATGTAATAATGCTATGTAATATAGAAATCTGCTTCAAGGTGTTTTAAGATTTTAGGATTCAATATAATATGAAATTTTTTTTATAATACTTATTTCCTGATTTATGGTATATATGGCATATTTCGGTATAATCATGAATTGTTTTACATTTATTGTAAGCTATATTAATATACGTAATTTATTATTATTATTATTGATAATAGTTTTGATGTAAGTAAGTACCAATCTTTTTGATGTTTATAAATACTATCCAAATTTGAAAAAATATAATCATATATAATATGGTTAAATGGCTAAAAATAATCATTTTTTTTTCTTTCATACAAGTTTGAAAGCCAAATTATTAGGATGCAATTAAATTTTGTTTATGAATTAAAAAAAATAATTAGGTAACATAATTTTATTCATATTTTTTTGAGTTGTTATTGCATAATTAAAGATTTTTTAGTATATATTTGAACATTTGTAAACTGATATTAAGCCATAATACTAGTTATGAACTATTGAGCTATTTTAAAAAATACTGGCATTTCCTTCAAAAACATTAATACTTAAATGTTTCGACAGTCCATTCAAATTAGAACACATTTTGTGATTGGAGTAATTACTAATTAGTATAATTCAAATTTGAAGGCCTTTTTGTTATGAATAAAGATAAAAATATAATTCTTACGTAAAAATAATATTCATTTCATTTTAATGATAATTATTGGTAAACATTATTATTTTTTTTTTCCAATGCTTTTGTTTTATGTTTTTTGAATTTATAATACAAATCAATAAGAGCTTGTGAATATGATGTGACGTCGAAGTTATGCTTACAAATACTTGTAATAGAAGGTACTCAAATGGTATGTAATTTTCTATGAATAAAAATATCTTATCCAAAGCTTCACTATAAACAGTTTGTGAAGCATATTACAGTAGTATTTTTTTTTTAAACACAAATTAAGTAATTAGTGAAACTTATTGCATTTTTTATACATTGTAAATTATATAAAATACTTTTTTATTATTATTATTTAAATTTCCTTCACATATTAATCATACTAATTGTACCTAATAATATATCAACACTTTGAACTGCATGCAATAAGGTATGTATAGAGGCTGTAAAACAGAAACAAATATTATTATAATTTAGCTCTAATATGTTACTGGTACATATATGTTTATCCAGAATAACTCATGGAATTGCATTGGGTTTGGGTTTCTAGTTAAAATTGCCTTCTGGACAGTCTGGATAATCCGAAATAAAAAAATGAGTATTAAGAAGATATTCTTCGGAATAAATGCAAACAGATTGATAGCCGAAATTTACTCTAGCAAATTCTTTCAAAGGAAACCTAAAATAAAAGTATATACAATGTATTAGGTAGG
Organism: Acyrthosiphon pisum; assembly: GCF_005508785.2. Taxonomy (NCBI): domain Eukaryota; kingdom Metazoa; phylum Arthropoda; class Insecta; order Hemiptera; family Aphididae; genus Acyrthosiphon; species Acyrthosiphon pisum. Next base: position 89,839,588 of record NC_042493.1, on the reverse strand, counting down.
TACTTACATTTGGACCAATTCAGTGTTAAAAACTATTAAGTTTAAAATATACATAGTAAGTACATAGAAATTCGGTAAACTAGACCGTTTAAAATGAACCATGTCCAAACATCCTAGTGCATTATTTTTTTCACCCATTTGATCCAGCGAATTTCTAGAGTACTCTTGTAGAAAAATGAAAACAACTAGGTATAGTTGTTATGCTCTGCTTGACTTTTGCAATTTGTTGAAACAATGGAATTAAGCAACAAACCATTCTTTATTTAAGTATTCGAATATATAATTTATACAGAGAAATAAAAATAAATATAATAAACAATAATATCCAAATATAAATAATAAATTATTACTGAAGGCAATAATGTATTAGGCATTCAAAATTGAAAACATAATATCAAAACGTAATTTTTGTAATTTGTTCATTGTTGTTACAGATTTCTAAACATTATTGTAAAGTTTGTGATCGTTGTAATCACTATTAAAGATAAGATAATCTTATCTTAAACCGGGGTCCTGGCCAACGTCAGTTGTACCCAGTCGTACCATACGCAGTTCACGTCATGCTCGATTGCTCGAACATTTTTTTATCCGTCGTGGCGCTATGGCTTATCGCTGTCGTAATCGTTTCTTATCAATCGCAAACCGTCTCCACTTTTAGTTTTTCTCGACTCTCCGTCTCACAGGTCTCAGTTACTGTAGACTGTAGCCCACCACCTACGACTATTGTTTCGTCTTCCGTCGGTCTTCGGAGCTTAGATTTTTTTTTTATACTTTTTTTCACTCACCCCTCGTCCCTAGCCACCAACGCTATGTGGAGTCCCACACACGTACAAGTCACAGGTATGTGTTTTTTGCAGAACGGACAAAAATGCCTAATGGTAATAATGATATTAATGCCACCGTGTTTCGTTTACAGTTCAGAGGACCAGGGGTTTAAACTTCAAGAATAAAAACGGTTAGTATTATTCCGATTTGTCATTCATACCTACTTACGACTGTTTTGATTCATCTGTTCTCTTCATAAATTGTTTATTGTATCGTAGTATGGCACATAAAAAATACACATACACGCACGCACACACACTCTCTCTCTCTCTCTCGGCTCTAGTCAAATCATTAGAATGCTTTATTATAAATAGAAAAAATATTACTTCCACTATACTGATTTGTACTAGTTATTTCTTACATTTCCCTTCACCCTAAATAAACACTTAGTGAGTCATAATAATATGGTTCACTTGTTAACTATTTGTAAAATATTCTCAGAAACATTATCAGACCACTTAGTATTTATTTCTTTTTGGATACATGTTGGGTCAATGATTAGGTCATTTAAAAATTGGTGGTTGCTATTAAGTTTCATTACAAAGATAACGGTTTATAATTTTAATTAGATCATGTTTTAATTAAATTGTAAGTAGTTAGTAAAAGTAGTTTCAGAAGCACAATTAAAAATGTTGTTCCTTTTAAGTAGTTAGATGATCATACGAATATTAAAAACTAAAATGATTATATATTTTGAAATAAGAATAAAGTTATCTAATACAAACGACTTTGAAAAAGCTTTTGATAGAATTAACCTTCAACTTTTAATTAATACATTTACTGATTTCCTGAGCGCTAACCCTCTATTATCTTGGTTTAATTCTTAATATGAAGATTTCAATTTATTAAATATTATATTTTATTTCAAATTCTATTTTGGTAATTTCAAGTGTTTTTCTAGGTGATAACCTCTCTCCACTATAGTTCAATTTATTTACCATTTGTTAATTAATGATTGTGTTTTTGCTATGAATCATTGACACCAGTGCTCGAATTGGGAATTATTAAGTAGAGGAGCTCAATCCAACAATTTATAAACTGCACTCCAAGTGCAAAATTATTCAACGCAGCCTCGTGG
>NC_042493.1:89801323-89836830 GCF_005508785.2 Acyrthosiphon pisum | reverse complement strand
ATTCCAAACATAAACAAATGTTTAATGAAACTTATTTGGAAATGTTTTGGGTACTTTATGCACGGGAAATTACGCAAAACTAGCAGCTTAGTCTTTTTTCTTTTATGGCCTACAAAGGTGACACGAGTCGTGAAAATATTGTTACAAAAACAGTGAATCGCGAGTCAAAAAGGTTAAACATTACTAGTCAAAACAATAAATAGGATGAAAAATATTTTTATATTAAAAAATGTAAAGTTACTACCTAGGTATTCATTAGGTTTATCTTTGACAAAACAATTTAAATCCACTCCAAATTTTAATAAAAATTATTTTGGAAATAAGTTTGGTCCGTCCCCCCGTCCAAGTAAAAAAAAATAGTTGGGGTACGCAAAAAAAAAATTAAAATAGTAGAGGAGCTCCGTCCCCCTGCGCACCCCCCCCCCCCCCAATTCGAGCACTGATTGAAACATAGTGAATGGAACAACATGTACTATTATTTGCTAATCATGCAAAGGTTTTTAAATGTGTTAAAATTTTGTTGTTGGTAAACTTGCAAAATTATATTAACATTATTCTCATTGGTAACATTTATTTTCAAATGGTATGTCTTTTAATGTTAACAAAATTCAATGTACCTATCTCTTTCACAACAAAAAAAAAAAAAAATGACAGTACCTATTTCTTAAACATTCATAATTTATTTTGATCTTCCTAAATCAAGGATTAATTCTTAGAGGAATCTTTTATTAAATATATGGAATCTTTGCCAATAAAGAAAAATCAGTTTGACACGGAAATGCACTATATCTCTAATATCTACCATTTATCAACCTAGATGCTGGGGCCCTATGCAGCTCTCCCCCCCCTTAAAACCGCCACTGGGTAGGTGGCTTTGAACCTGACGTGTGCATGAAAAAACGTCAATTACTACTTCATAATTAATTGAATACAATATAATATACAATATCCTTATTAATTATTATTATGAAATAAATTGTGTTAGTGAGTTACCATAACCAATACATTCAAAAATGTATAAAATAAAATACAGTTTATAAGTGTTTAATTCTGTAATCAAACCTTCAAAACGTGTAATGTACTATGTACTAACTACTAATGTTTAGTAATCTAAATGTAAACATGACCCAAAATACTAGAGCACTTACAGATTTTAATAATTTTAATTAGATAGTACCTAAATAGTTGGTTCACGTATTCAAAATAAGTGGTTAATACTTAATACTTTTATACAGTAATGAAGTCTGAAATACTGAATTTCGTATAAAAATTAAACAGTCATCAACTTTTGTTTGGTCAATGTCTGTTAGCATTAACGTGGATAATGTGGGTTTCGGGGTAATATAAATTGCAAAATAACAATTTATAATCTATACTGATTAATAAGTAGCCAAGTAGCCGCCAGTAGGTAATAACTAATAACTAACTATAATAAGTCAAATCTAGTATAATGTTATACTAAATGACTGAATTGTAAAATACGTTATTATAATTTATAGACTATAGCTGTATGCCCGTGTACGGTGAGGTAACCTATATGACATTATATACGTGTATAATACTATATTTGTTATAATATATAACATTTAACATCGTATGAGTTATAACTACTTATAACTTATAACTTATAAATATAAAATATCATTATATAATATAACATATGATAGAATTAACCTTCAACTTTTAATTAATACATTTACTGATTTCCTGAGCGCTAACCCTCTATTATCTTGGTTTAATTCTTAATATGAAGATTTCAATTTATTAAATATTATATTTTATTTTAAATTCTATTTCAGTAATTTCAAGTGTTTTTCTAGGTGATAACCTCTCTCCACTTTAGTTCAATTTATTTACTATTTGTTAATTAATGATTATGTTTTTGCTATGAATCATTGAAACATAGTGAATGGAACAACATGTACTATTATTTGCTAATCATGCAAAGGTTTTTAAATGTGTTAAAATTTTGTTGTTGGTAAACTTTTGCAAAATTATATTAACATTATTCTCATTGGTAACATTTATTTTCAAATGGTATGTCTTTTAATGTTAACAAAATTCAATGTATCTCCTTCACAACAAAAAAAAAAATGACAGTACCTATTTTTTATAATTATATTTCAAACATTCATAGTTTATTTTGATCTTCCTAAATCAAGGATTAATTCTTGGAGGAATCTTTCATTAAATATATGGAATCTTTGCCAATAAAGAAAAAGCAGTTTGACATGGTAATGCACATTATCTCTAATATTAACCTAGATGCTAGGCCAATGTGCTGGGGCCCTGTGCAGCTCTCCCCCCCTTAAAACCGCCACTGGGTAGGTAGCTTTGAACCTGACGTGTGCATGAAAAAACGCCAATTACTACTTCATAATTAATTGAATACAATACAATATACAATATCCAATATCTCTAATATTAATGATCCATTCAAATTTAAGTCTTTACATATAAATTATTTATTCCTTAGTAGAATATATCTTAACTAGACAAGAAACCTATGTTACCATGCTAATGCTATGCTCAAATTGAAGAATTTAAAAATAATGTTCTTTGTTTTATTTGTTTCATAACGCATTTCACTAGTTATGATGATATCCTTAAATATTTAAATTTAATTTATAAAGTCAAATAAAACTTTTCTTATGAATGGAAATATCATTTATGACACATATCTACTTGGTAAAATTATCTTCAAATTAAATAAACATAATTCCCCTAGTAAAAACCTGTTGTATATATCACAATTTTATAAAAATGTAGGTTATGGCGCTATGCTCACCAGTAAATATTTTACTATCTCTTACTAATATACTGGAAAATGTAAATTAATTTATGTAATATATTATTATATTTTATTATTATTTTACCTATTTAGTTTATTTATTTAATTGCGTAACATTAATTACATTATATTTTTTTAACTTATTTTATGTGACTATGTATTAAGAATTAACTTGCTTTAAGAATAAGTTTTTTCTACAACTTCAGTATATATGTTATAATATGATCTTGTATTTTAATCATTGTATTAAAAAAAAAAATTATATCTGTATTGTCTTATAGTCAAATATAAATAAATATAGTAATTAATTATCTTTGACTCCTGAGCATTAGCTGTGATTTAATTAGGATCGGGATTAGGATTAAATATCAGTGAATTAACTTATATGGATAAACATAGGTACTTATATATTTATGTAATTAATTAATATTGTTTAATCGGTACAAATAAATCAACAAATTTCAATAATAATAAAGTTGTTAAATATTAATTTACCTACATATTTTGTTTTAATTTTCTCTGTCAATTGCACAAGAATGTTTTAACCTTAGTTTATAAGTATACATTGTATGTAATAATATAATAATATAGGTAAGACATAAAAAATATATACACTATGCATAATTAATTGGTATATTTAATCTTGAATGGTATTTTGCTTTAGCCAAAAATGATGTATTTGTCACCATTGGTTTGGGGAAAGAAAAGTATCAAACATCGCCAAAAGAAAAAGCTGTTGATACCGAGCTGACAGAATGGCATGAAGTTTGTGAATTGTAAGCTATTTTAAAAGTAAACAACTAATATACAATATGAAAACTTATTTAAGATGGTTTTTTCAGACAAATTCCTAAACAAGGAAATACCGCAGAATTAGTGCTAAGTGTACTTCACCGAAATTTTTTGGGACTAGACCAATTTTTGGGCCAGACCACAATACCTTTGGCCGATATAGATGTTTATGAACGTCCAAAAAGCCAGTATGTTTATGCTTATGAAAATGTACTCAACTAAGCTGTGCATAGTAAAGATTTTGTCTTAGAATAGGTACAGTAGAACCTCGATTGTTAAAACTAATTGGGATCACTCATAGTTTGGAACCGGGGATTTTTTTATTATTATGTAGTATGTATGCATATTTTGTACTATGTACATACAATATATTGATATTTAATAATATGTTCATATATATCACGAAAAACATACATAATTTTATATGTTGTTTTTAGTTATAATTAAATTATCGTTAATGTAGAATTATTATATACATTAATTATAAATACGCGATTATGTGATGTGAACGTGTGCTACAATGCGTATAATTGACGTTTGGATGATAGAGGGTTTGTATAATGGAGGTTCTGCTGTATTTATAACACAAACAAAATGTAGAATGATACAATTTATGTATTATTCTTTTGATGACAGTGGCTTGAGTTGGTGCATGGCATTTTACCTAGAATTAAAGTTCATAAATTAAAGGTAGTTTTTTTTCTATCATTACAAAAAAATCTGTTTTATCTGTTAACATTATCAGACAACTGTTTTTACATACCTTAGATCATATACAATCATACAGTTTAATATTATAGTATATGATCTAAGGTGCATTCAATGTTACTTACTTTGATTAATGATAACTGATTAGAAGTAACCAGTAAATCATTAATCTCAATTTCTGCTTTGTATCAAATTCAGGTGGTATCCTTTAAAAAGCAAAAATGGACAAGAAACCAAAGAACGGGGTGAATTACAGGTCAAAATAGCATTCACAGTTAAATCTGGAAGTCTACGGGATCTTAGCAAGAAAGAAAAACACAGATTATCTGTAGGGCAATTATCACACACAGCGTCTAATATCAGTAAGTGTATATCAGTATAAAACATTTAGATTTTAAAATTTTATATAATTTTTGAATGTTTTAGGTGGTAGTTTGATGAGCATTAGTAGTGTTGATAAAAAATCATTTAAGAAGTTAGCCAAAACAATAAGTAATACTATTTAAAATTTAATTATGATTGTTGCGATTTATTTTTATCAAATGTTATCAATAACAAGTGTATTTTAAATTTTAGCGGGAAAAATTAAAAGAGAGAAAAAAATTCAAGAAATATCATCCTCCAGTATTAATTTAAGTGTGGAAAATCCAAACAAAATAAAATCTTCACAAGAAGGATACGATGCCGACCCAGGTGTTATCAGTGACGATGATGATTTTGCAGTAAATATAACAGTTAACCAATGTCCTTTCGTAACCTGTGGGTTGTTTTTAACACACTTATGATTTTCTATTCTTTCAGCTCGAAGATTTATCACATAAGGGGTCAGCTTGCTCTTTAGAGACATCCGGTCAATCTGATCGCAAAGGTGTGAATAGTTCACCGATTAGCGGGTTAACATTACATATTCATGGATCAGTCGAAAGTGTTAGTAACTCAGATACTATGAATAAATCTCCAGTTATGAATCGGTCACCAGTTTCTCAGACACAAGACGAATGGCAAAGAAAACTGTACAAAAACAAGGGTATAAAATTAATTTAGAGTTAATTTAATTTAAAAATTGAATTTGAACATACTGTTTAAATATTTGTTTTCCAGATAATAATATGTTGAAACTTTCTGATACTCTTAAGTCAAAATTGAAAGACACTGTAGACATGCCTATCAATCACGATAGAACTAAAGATAAAAGTCCAACACCATCTCTCAAAAATAGTCCTAAAGTTCAAAAGAAACATCCTATTTCACCACTTGATGACCGTTCTTTTAACAATAAGGAATCCACCCATGAAAATGACACGTTACCAAGTAAGCATATCAATGCAAAAATCACATTTAGGATAAGAGTTACGTTTAGTAATAGCTTTTATACTTATTTATATGTACGGGTGGTAATCTCTTTGTAGTTTGTACATTTACTATGAAAAAATGTTTTGGCACTATTTTGCAAGTGTCCCTGAGGGGTATTTTTAATATTTCATACATCCACTCAATCATTATAACTAAAATATACAAGGTTGAAAAACATAAACATAAATACTATAATATGCAAATATATCGTAAAAGCAAGTTTGTACACCCTGCTGATAATGTACAAAATATTATTTCTTCTCAATTTGAAGATGATTTAGATTTTAGGAAAATATATACACCCCTTACTTGGTTACAATATATGTGCAAAACATGTAGATGAATCATTAATATTTGATTAATAATTATCCTTGATGTTTTTACCTTAGATTTAACACGAGCAGTGGCGCTGAACCTTTTTTAAATCACTGGGGTAAACTCTTTTTTTGGGTACCTACCTTAAAAGATGAGGATTTTTAATAGAAATACAACACAAGAAATACATTCAAAATTGTATATCACATGAAGATTGTAAAAAACAAAGTTATTCGGGTTTTGGTTAATTTGGGTGTTTTGAAAACAGAATTATTCAAGTTATATCGGTTTGATTTTTTAAAGGATTTTAGGGGTGTTAGGGGTTTGATTCATTTCGGTACAAGGTCCTACCGGAAAATCAAATTACATTTTTATTTTATAACCATTTGAAGTTCAAATTTTTATGACATTGGATATTTACTCGATTTCTCAGGGGAAAGTTTTTCTTATTTTGTTGTAATTCAAAAACAAACAAACGTAGACACTTGAAATTTATGTCAACCTTTTATTTTATAATTTTCTATACTTGATACAATTTTTAAATAATTTGGCACCTTTTGAGCTGCTTACATTAATCATTTGGAATTTTAAATTGTTTTTTTACAATACCTATAATATGGCAATTAGTCACCTAGTCACCTGGCCACCTACCCACCCATTACCGGCACTACCTCAAAAAGTTCTGGGGTAGTTACCCCACTAGCCATACGTGTTCGGCATCACTGTATGCGAGTACACTTTAAGTACTGGTTTTCATATTGATATAATTTTATAAATTATATGAAATTATTATTAAATTAATACTATAAATTCAAACTTTTACTTAATAATGATTTCAAAATATAGTTGCCCTTACAAAATGTAATGCCCAACCATAAAAATAACCCTTAACATATGTTTTGATTGTTGTACATTTGTACAATTTCACTAAATTTTAATATATTATTTATATATCACTATTCACTAGAGTACTGAACTATCTGTAAAAGTGAAACATTTTACCTGTCAAAAGGTTAACACATCATTGGTATCATGGTGAGCGCACAGCTCACCTTGTTACTATTTTGATAACCACTTTTTAAATATTTGATTCCTCTAATAATATTTAAACCTTCAATTGTCATGTCTCAAAATATAGTTTTTTAAATTTAATAATTTTATATTGCCAAACTTGAGATTTTTATTTTGATAACTTTCAACAGGGCTCATGCCTAAATAAAATGCTTAAATAAACATGCAGATTCAAATATGCCTTTTAAAGTTTAAAAATATACAATTATATGTCCTAAAAATATAAAACTATGCACTAAAAATACACAGATTAAAAAAATAAGAAATCATAAACAAATTATAAGAAATATCCATTTATTTTTAATAATTTTAAGTTACGACAATAATTCCCATACAGATTATACAGTGAAAAAATATAAATTTTGGTTTTTGGTTTTTTCATAGTATTATAATAAAAAAAAATTCTTGTTAATATAATAATATCATTATAAAAATTTAAAAATCATATATATTGTTTATAATTTTGTTACAGTAATTTGTAATTTGCTTTACATTGCTACCCAACACAGCTTAATACCAATGGTGGGACGTTACATAACAATATCAACGATAGATTAAATAAATGTTAGATGTTCATACATTTTATTAGTTTTTATAAACAGTTAAATAATTATATCTAACTGTTTTAAATAAACGTGTCGTCAAAATGTTGTTTGTAAACCATTGTAAATAGCTTTCACCACCTTAATTGTATAATAAATATGTATTAATAATTCTGTTTCACTTTTTTTAGAAAGCAAGTCGGCGTTGTCCTCGTGGAATAAAGCATATGAGCGTATCATCATTGGCAAGGAAAAAGATTCCAGTCATCATCAAAATTCACATTCGAAACACTCATCGGAGGTGCTTCAGAAGTTTGATGGCAAAACCAGAGATGTGCGTATATTATTGACAATAATTTTGAAAAAAATAACCTCAAATATTTACACTAATTATTAGGTAGTTTTTCAATGACATACAATATACACGCCTCCCTGTCAGTTGGGTACAATGGATAATTATTAGTGTGTGGGTGACTTAGATGTATTGATGTAAACATTTGAAGTTTATGTCCATATCAAAAATGATTGAGATAATGTATCTTTAATATTTTTGAACTTAAATTAGTTAAATTTATAAGGAACCTAGCATTACATTTTCAAGCTTTTTTACTAAGTGAAAAAGTTTTTATTGAGTAATAAAAGGCGGATAAGTGGGTACCGCTCTTATATACAGTAGTTGTTGAGTATATCATTGTAATGGATGTTATATTTGAATTCAATGATAAATCATTGGATATGAAAAACGATTCTGAGAAAAGATGATAAGCGTAAGCCTAGGCCTCACAGTGGCGCTAAGACGTAGGGCTACTGGAGTAAATACAGTGAGTGGGTAGGTGGGTGACAGCTTAGTGCTTTAAGGTTTTATTGAATTTGATAAATTACGACTAAATATACAATATCGTACAAATATCAACAATATCGCACAATAATCTTAGGTATGAAAGGAAAAACATTTATGAATTTCTAACTAAATAATAATTTCTAACATTTAAAAAATTGTTCATGGTTTTTAATAGCTGAAAAAGTTTCCAAATTGTTTGAAAATATTGCCATGTATGGATAATCGTTGTTTTAACATTAAGTAAAAATTTCAAGTATCTAGGTTCATTCATTTTTAAGTTACAACAAAATATCAAAATCTGATTGGTGAAAATTCTTTAATTTACCTATTAAAATACAATACAGTAAAAATTTAAATTAAAACACTCATAAAAAATTAATGTTGCTTTTCGGTATACTTTTTTTGTTGATTGAAATTTGGGAGGAGTCTTCTTTTAACATTTATAATCTTCAAACAAAAACTTCATGTTTCGATAAACTCCACAAGTTTTTGTAGTAATAAAATTATGATATGTTTTCAGGACTTGATCGAAATGGTCATTCAGCTGCAAAGCAGTTTGCGTGATGAGAGCAAACAGAGAACCGAGTTAGAGGAGTACTTGGACAAATTGCTGTTGCGCGTCATGGAAACATCACCGAAAATTTTGCAAACACCTTACATTTGTTACAAGCGCAGAGTATAGTATTATTATTCTACCAAACAGTAGTGACCGGACCGAAAATGTATTTATTTTTCTATTTTTTTTTCATCACAAACGAGATGACTGTTAGGCTTCCCAACTAGGTGGTGGTGCACTCAACCGCATTATTAATAATTACAAGCCTGCATAATATATTTTTTCAACCATTACAAGTAGTAGTATTGTTTACACTTCTCGTCAAATCAACATGTATACTTGTTTACCAAATACCAAATTTTTAATTTTTTTTTCTTACTGTATTTTGTTGTTTCTAGGATTTAAAGCGTCAAAAGTCAAAATGATGTAGCCATTTAAATGTTTGGCACAGTTATTATGTTATTTTTCTATCTTAGCTCCATTAACTATTTGATTATAATTTCACGGTTTGCTTGTTATTTTTTATTAGACAAATTACTATTTATATATACATAATATAGGTGTGTAACAGCAAATGTATTATTTTTTTACTTTACTTGTTATCTGATAGTTATTATTTGTAGAACAATTTTAAGACATTTGTAGTTGTATTAATTTATTCTTATATAATATGTTTATGCCATTTTAATAGAAAGCATAAATAAAACACAGAGTAACAAAGTTTCTAATTGTATTCGTCTTAATGTTTTGAAGTAAATTTGTTTAGAGGGTATATTAAAAAAAAAAATGGAAACAGAGCTCGCTGCCTTTTGTGTAAAACAATTTTTTTATTACTATTATTTAAGTGTAATCTAATGTTGTGATTTTTATATGTGCTATTTTTATATAAGAATTACCGTTTATTGTAACTAACAATATTTTTTTAATTTTATAATATTGCCCATTATGCACATATTATTGTTATCTGTGTACATTTTTGTCATAATACTATGTGTGACATTATGTAATCATTTTTGTTTTGTTGTAAATTATGTTATCTGTTTCAAATATTACTAACTTTGTATAACATATCAGGGTGTTAGTGTGACATTATGAATTACAGATTTTTTCAAAGATTTAATTAAGTATTTTTTTTTTTTTTTTTTATTGTTATTATTATGTTAGTTTAGAACATTTTTAATGTTGACAAAAGAAAAAAGCAGTTGATTATTATTGTTTATGAGAATGAAATATACTAAAATTTGTAACGGCCATTTAACTATTTTTCAGTATTGTGATAATTATAGATAGCAAATAATAATATGGGATGTTCTAAATTATTGTTAAAAATAATCATTATTTATTAGATTTAAATTATTAAAATTTAATCATACACTTTGTGCTAGTTGTATGATACTGTATTTTATAATTTATTGTTGTTTTAGATATAATGTAACATATTATGCAACTGTTAGCAATATTTTTAGGAATGAGAGTTATATTTGTCATATATATTTTTATTATATTAATTTATTAATTTATTAATGGAATTGATGTTTGGGATAACCAGAATAAATCATTAAAATAATACCTGTTTTCCTCTTTAAAAGTTTATAATATTTTCAATACAACCTTTGTTATATTTGATGAAAAATGTATATTTATTCTAGTAGAGTAGTATTTTTTCACTTTGAGCGATCAGTGATTGAGTGTGTTTTTTGTGAATGACTTGGGACTGCACTATACTATTGTCGTAACTGTGTTCTCTATAATTTGTAAGCACACAACTAAATAAATTAAATAAATATAATACAAATATTAAACTTTAAAGACTTAATACTTTTTATATTTTATTTTTTTAAATCTTGATTTTTTTTAGGAAACATTTTTATTTAAAATTAAATATATATATATTTTTTTTTATTGGAAAACCGTTTATAGGTCAGTGACTATGACAACTTGACAGATAATTTAAATAATATAAAATTATGACAATAACAATACAAATAAAAATAAAATTATCAAGTCAGATTTAATATTGACTATAGAGAAGAGGTTAGGAGGAATGTTATTATATTCCAGTAATACACCAACTGACATTTTAAATGCATATTTAAGGTTTGATAGTGCTAACATTCACATTCACAGTGACGATACAGTCATATTAATTATAATTTATAACATAGTATGTTTGAAATTTAAGTCGGCTATGTTCTAAAATAGTATACCTAATATTTGCTAATTTTCATAATATTTATGTAGTATTATTAGTTAATAATTAATTACATGTTAAATAATTACATATTATTACATTTAGTAATGTTAGTTAGATATATAGTAAACCTCTGTTGAATACATTTTAAGGGGAACAGGAAGAAGTTTGAGATATCAAATTTTATTATAACTCATAATCTTAAAACAATTGAATAATTTTAATACCTTTGAAGTAGATACTTTTTTATACATTAAAATTTATATTTTCATTACATAGCTACCTACTCTATTTTAGTTTCTGATCGGACATAATAAGTAGTCGAATTAATGTGCCGATTTTCAATTTCAATATCTTGTTCAATGGATATCAAGATATTTTACGCAATAAATTAGAGATAAATAGGTACTACAAATATTTTATAAAAAATAACTAGAAAAATAAAATCTGACTATCATTTGGTTCTAATTTAACTGAATAGCCAGGTATTAAATTATAATTTTTACTTAATTATTGGCTATAGAATAAATCCAAATTCCAAATATAGCCAAGAGCAATATAAAAATTGACGTGTTGGCGTATATGGTCGGGTCTGGACTGGAACACCACTAAACTATGACATTGACCAAATATTATTAATATAATTTAAAGTATTTGCAGTGACGATGGCACGATGCCATGAAAAACTATTGATAAATAATGGAAGGTTCCAGATGAATGCACCAAATGAGACAAATAGGAAGTTAGATAATTCATAAATCAGCCGACAGTACCTAAATAGTCTAGACTGCTATTTTCAGCACAAGCCTATTTTACCGTGGATTGTCCACCGCATCAAAGACCAGCTGGTATTCCTGGATTTCTCAACCATTTACTACTTACTCAAGACCCTGTGGACCCCCCCCCCCCCCTTCCCCCGGATACTTCACTAGCCGATGGAATACGTAATTATTGAGTAACAATATAAACGATATGTCGATATACCAGACCACGTCCGTGTAATATGAGTCGGGCAATTAAGAAGAGACAGATTACAACGAGGTCACCACCCAAACACGCGAGAAGACCCAATAGACACCACGTGTGGGGTATGATAACGACACATCTCAAATGACTTAAAGAAATACTTTTATGGCTTACATTAATATTATTTTTGGGATTTTGTAATTTGTAATTTATAATAAATTGTCCAATAGTAATTATTTATTGTATATTATACTGTGTTATTTTTTATATATTGTATATTTTATAATAATATGTCAAAGAGTCGATTGACTTAGACTGGTCTAATAGTATGATTATCATCATAAGAGTAAGTGTGGGGGAGAGCTATTATAGTGGGTCTTAGCCCTTCAGATAAATCATCCGGCATCCCCCAAATTGTTTCCAAAATGTTTTGTAATTAATGAAGTTGCTTTATGATATAATTATTATTAAAATTTTATTAAAAATTTACAAAATTTACATGGTTATTAATATTTAGTTTACCTATCGATTGTACCACTGCATGTTCTTGCATTTATGCACATGGAATGATAATAAAATATAGTCAACCAATGGTCGTTATGATCTTATTATAAAACCGTGTACTTAAAATGTTATTATAATGTTAGCAATAAGCCTACAGGTAACTAATAAAGCTCTAGAATTCTAGATGGTGGCGAACCTGGTGGTCGCTGGTCAAACAGAGAACACCCAGACTCGTGAGACGGCTCATCGTGACAGTACGAGAACTCAGAAGGCCATTCTGTTTCGTCCGACACAGAAGTATCCAGTACCTATTCGCAGTGCCGCGGCTGTTCGCTTATGCACAGTTTTTTATAGCTCCTGTCGACTAATTTCTTACAGTATTTGATGTCATAAACCTGAGTTAAAAAATAGTTAGAATGGCCTTAGCTGCTACTATGGCATATATCCTGATGTCACTTTTCATACTGAGGTGTAGGTGTTCCGTTTGAAGCTCGGTCATAATTAAAAACGTTTTGTAATACTAATAATACCTTCTTATGTTATTTCTGTTTTAGTCATCGTCGATGTTAAGACGATTCCGGTCCAAATACAAGAGTTCCACACTTCTAGCGCACCGCCAGAAGAAAGTAACACTGATATTTACTCTTTGACAACAACGGATTCCCCCGGAGCCGGAAAAAATTATCATCTCAATATGTCAAACTACGAAGAAGGTACCTAAATAAAATCTTGAACTGATATAATAACATTATATTATACTAGATGTTACCCATTAGAATATAATATAGTCATATAGATCATCATCAGATGTATTATATTAACACCAGATCTGTCTTACACCACTATATCATAATGCTAGGTTTACACGTGCAATGTGAATGTTTACCCATATAAGTTGTGGCGCCAGTGAGGTGTAAACATTTTCTGGCGCGCAAGTGAAGATAGAAGTTGGAACATTACTGGCGAGTTGGTGCGTAGGTGATGGAGCTACAGCAAACATGCACGTGTAAACCCACCTTAACATTTGCTTATTTGATAATTTGCTATTCACGTTTCCCAGTTAAGGAAGAGTTTTATGTTTCTTTTTTGAAATACGAAAAAAGTTTTTGAATGTACCTACCTGTTTCGGTGAATTCTGTACATAAGCTATTTAGTTTTAATTTTACTTTAGAATCAATTGAAATTTTAAGTTATTTAAAAACCAAAATTTAGTTAACACTCCACGAGGCTTTTTATACATTTTTCTTACTTCGCTTTTTTTAATGTTAACTTACCAGTTTGGCATCATGATCATGGCATAGACTGCAGTAAAATAATAGATGACGAGTGTACCTATATCTACTTTACATGTATTATACAATAGGTAATTATCTTATTATCAGAGCTGGGCAAATTAACCAATTTTTTTAACTAGTGAAAGTTAAGTTATCCTAAAAAAAAAAAATAAATGAATTTGAGTAACTAAGTTAAGTTAAAAGTTAAGTTATTTTTTTACATATAAAATTATTACAGTAAAATCCCCTTGTAACGAAATTGGTATCGGTTCCAAACTTCCAACTGATTTTCCGTTTTAGAGAAACTTAAGGTTATTCATAACTGTTTGTTTTCCGTTTTAAGTAGATATCCATTTTGTAGGGGGGTTTGTTATAAGGAGATTTTATTGTATATCACTGTAGAGTGTAGACGGTTTTTTATTGTAGAAAACACAATGTATGCGGGTACATCAGGAATTAAGCTCGTTGTACTGGCGATTTTATTATTATCAATTATTAAAAACAACAGACATAATATTATTAAATGTCGTAATTTCAGGGAAAATATAAATAATATGTACCTATCTAAACTTCGTAATTATACTTCGAACAGGCAATAGTCATAATCAGGGCTCGTTACTTCATGCACTAAAAAATGCATAAATAAGCATGCATTCATGCACTAAAAATTGTCAAAATATGCACTAAAAAGTTCGAAAATATGCATTTATATGCCCTAACATTTTTAAATTATGTACTCAAAATATGCATTATGTAAAAAAATCATGAGAAAGTTTTAAAATAATAAGAATTAATCCATAAATTTAAAAAAGTTCAAATTCCTCCACAAAATTTTGTAAACGGCCCGCAACTTTTTGTTTTTCTTTCAACATTGTTTAAATAAAATATGAATAATGTGTACAGAACCTATACCTCACATGAAAACACTAAAACAGGAAATTTAATGGACAAACACATACGACTCATACGAGTAAACTCATCGGCGAGTGTAAGAAAACTATACTGCAGCAATGTACAAAATTATAAGTAAATGCTAGTTGGTGAGAAGGTGCCACTTTGTACGGTGAAGTATGGTAGTGGTAGCGATTACATTGTTTCCGCAATATTTCGTAAAACGCATAAAATCTAAATAAGTATGTACTAGGACATTAGGTACTCACTCACTAACTGAATAAAAATAAATCAAAACACCATAATTTTGTAAACGGGAAAGTAAATAAGAAAAAAGAAACTTTTTAAATATTTGTCTAAAAAATATTTTTATGAAATAATATGCACTAACGACTGTAAAAAATCGAATATATTATGCCAAATATGCCTTTACACCCAAAACATGCAAAAACATGCACTATCAAACTTCATATTATTATTACTATTGTTATGAAACGGATTTGGCTAGCATTTCCTGTGTAGCAAAAAAAAAACATGCAGATGCATGAACTTACTAGCCCTGGTCCTCAGTATTTTAGACTTAAGTGTAGTAATTACTATATAAGATGTAAAATGTATATGGGTATCCATAGAACGCATGTCCATCTTGTTATGTTATAGTGATATTTACGTAAAAATATGTGATTTTCGTTGAAAAATCAATGCATTGTAAGTAACTTAAATTTTAAGAAAATAACAAATTTAAGTTACATTTATTTCCTAATATTATGTTTTTGTTTTATTATATTTTTAAAATTTAGAATAATATAAGGAATTTTCAACTAATGTATGATTTGCAAATTTGTATGGTTTTTGTGAGTTTTTGTAGATGGGTAAGAGTATCGAAAATTACTTTTTAACCCATAAAAAACTAACTGTAACCAATTTTAAAACATACTCAAAATAGTAAATTTAAGTTTGTTTACTGCTCCATATGTTGGCGACGGACACAAAAAAAATAATAAATAAAAATACCCATCAATGTAAATGTAAAACCAATACCTTCAAACATATTATATTATATTAAGAAGAAATAATTTGTAATAAATGTGAAAAAAAAACTAAACTTATCTTTTAAGTTATAGCAGGACATGTAAGGTATGTAGGCACGTACCTAAGTATGACACACAACAATTTATATTATTAGGAATCTTAAAGCTAGACATAAAATGTTCAATGGTTGAGTAGCCTAGGTCCTTGGTTTGAAATAAGTGAAGTAACGCTGGCTTTCATCATATTTAAAAGTTGAAATACATTTTTTTAATACCTATTGCTATAATAGGTAGAATATTTAGGTCAATGAAAGAAAGTCCAAATTTTAAAATAGTTTTCCAACTTATTTACGATTTTTTTTTTATGAAAAATAATCTCAATTTTAAAAATATGTACGACTTCGTTTCTTCACTATGTATATAATATAGTGAAGAAACATCAGTCTATCAATGCATGAGTTTAATCAGTGTTACTAAGTATTAACTCATTAAAAAGTATGCAGTTGGGTGGGTCAATTAATGTGAAAATATAAGACGCATTAATGTGTTTTTGGGTAGGTAGGTACTATCTTTAATCGTGGTAGGTACTTAATAAAACGAGACGCACACACAAAACATGACGCACATTATCGCGTAGTATAATATTATGAACTGCGCAGTAGGAATGGAAACCATTGGTTTAAGGCACCCGGTGCCAATGTAATTTTGTCAACAAAAATACGCTCTACGGGAATAATAATCCTGTTTCGTAGAATCAACCAAATTTGATAACTTTTTTAAAACTAATAGTGGGTTAGTGGTAATATTTTACAGGACGCATTAATCTAAAACTATTAATAATATGTCTTCAAAAATAATACAGTTTTAAGCTTTTTTTCTTACAAATTATAATATTATACTATTAGGTATTTGAAATAAAAAAAATCGGAGTTTAATGTATGAAGTCTTCTTCTTTCAGATAAAAAAAATAGTTACCAAAATCCGACAATTCTATAAGGCATGAGAATTTATTATTCGTGTAAAGTTTTTTGATATAATATACACTGTATCGACCCCAGTGACGGATCCAGGGGGGCCTAGAGGACTAGCCCCCCCAGACATATTTTTTTTTATAAATATAAATATTATATATTAAATAACAAATAAACAAAATCTAAACTTCTTTTCACATAGTCGCTTTCTATATTAAATAATCAATAATTTATTTATCACATTGATTACCTATATCTACTATTATGAAATTTTTAAATTAAGAATAAAGTGTAATATTTTATTATAATAATTGTATTTGTGTTGTAAAAAAACTGTTGCCTCCCTCCCCTCCACACAATATCTGTATCGGGAAGTAGATTAATGAATATGTATTATAATTAAGGTGGCAACTATATATTATAAAAAATACATTTTTGGCCCCTTTAGTGCTATAAGTAATAGTAAATAATATTGCCTTTAATTTGTTAATAATTTCTGGCGTTTTTCTTACATTCCTATAACTATAACTGTATTATCATGCACAGAGGAGTGGGACAGATGTCAAAGGGCGCTGCCACTCACACATGCCTTTTAGCTTTTTAAAAAAAAGTTGTTATATTTGCATAGTTAAATTTTCTGTAACTGAATAACTGTAACTGAATAAAATTGTATATGCATTATTAATGTATATTTAGCATACTAATAATGTATTATACTTAAAATCGTTAAAATCCACAACTTCTTAAGAGGACGTCAAACCTGAATGTATATTGTATAGTCTCTGTCCTACTAACGCACGACATAGCAAATTTTACGTTCAGGATAATACAATTTAATTTGTTATTTTTAATATTGGAATAAATTGATCTACTATCAAATTTAAAGGTAAACATATTACTTAAGACTCAAGCAGGTGATTTTTTTGTTATTTTAATTTGAAACAAGTTATGAGCATTTTTAGATTGGACATTTTATATAAACTTTAAAATAGGTACTCATAACTTGCTTAAAAACTAAAATATAAAAATAAAGCCCTAAATAATATTCTTACCTTTGAATTTGATAGTAGGGCAATTCACTATTATATTATAAACTATAGTATTAAAAATAACAAAGTAAAATGGATTATGCTGAATGTTAAATTTGTTATGTATGCGTTAGTAAGACGGATAGATACAATACAGATCTTCTTAAAACAATAATATACTAATATGCTATATAAGACTGAGTTCAAATCTTTAGTTTTCGCCCCCCCTCCCCCTTAAACTGGGCATAGGTACAGGCGCCCTTGATTGGACATCTGTTAGTTGTTACTAGATTAGTTTCAAAAGCTAATTTTTGAACTGTCGTATTATACAAATAAAAGATTACCAATACGGCAATACCCACCTATGATTTTATACAAATAATGGCAGCACAAATTGTTTCATGGTGATGATTGGTGAACATACATATTTTCAAAACATATATCTGTATGGACGAAATTATAATTCAAATGTTACAAAAATACAGAGAGCTAACGGTATTCGTTGGGATTTTGGAACGATTCCTCCGCTCTACCGTCCCGGCGATGGGTGGTCCGACTATGTAAGCAATAAAATATAGGTTCCTAATATAAAACAATTGAAACCTGATTATTTTGGTTAATGGAATTTGAACAAGCCGGTGCTGTTTATTACTACTTTTTATAGAGTTAAAAAAACTCACATTTAATTGAATACCAATACTGGTCGACTGTGGCTCGCGCGTTCGATTTACATTTTTAATTTACGACGATGGGTATTATCTGAGTGTATACGACGTATGTCGCACGTGCTATGTTGTTTGTATAATATAACCTTGATTTTAAAAATCGTTGACAGGAATTGTGAGTTACTCGGTAACTTATGGATATAAACTTAAGAGTGTGCATAAAAAGTGTAGAACATTTTGTATGTGACTGTTGGCTTTGATAAACTGTTGTGTGTTGTGAATATTTTATGGTTAAGCCGTTCAACCGAATTGTGATTCTCTAATTTTCTAATAAAAAAATAAAAAAATTACTGTGTAAAATTTTAGGGAAATCACACAGTTAACTTGTCACTTGCACAAACATATTCATTGTATATAAAACTTGGTCTTTTCAAACCATTTTTTTACAATCTACCAAATTGTGTTTTATTGTAACTTGAAAATTTATTTTAGTTTTTATTAAAAGTTTAAAAATAACTTGTATACCAAATGCGTTCGTTAAAAAAAATCATGCTAATTAGACAGTAGACGGATGTAGATATAGATCAATATACCTATCCAATGCATTTGAATAACTCCAGATAGAAATCACGTCACGTTTTTACAATACAATAGTTATCAATCGGTCAATAGATAGCTGATTATCTCATCCTTTTTTCAGTAACGCACAATCCACCAGTCGTCGATGGTTCGACATTTATTCCTTCGTGGTTCACGCTTCCGGTTAAGACTCTCGTATCCAACAATACTTTTGGACCACCGTCAGAAGAGAATAAAAAAAGCACTGATGTACACCCTTTGACGACGATGTTGACCACAACCGATTCCATCGAAATCGAAAATGATTCTCACAATATGTCCAACAGCGAAAAAGGCATGTCAAACTTTGATCTCGACTCAATTGTGCAGAATATGAATTGCTTCACATTCTAACAATATACGTTTTAATAAAATTATATAATTTACTGATTTATTATATAATATTATGGCATTCTTGTTTTAGTGACGCACAAACCACCAGAAGGTGTCGATGGTTTGACACTTATTCCTTCATGGTTTACGCTTCCGGTTGAAGCACACGTATCCAACAATACTTATGGCACACCGTCAGAAGATAATAGCACCGATGTTGATCTTTTATCAACGACAATATCGACATTAGATTCCGTTGAAGCCAGTAAAAATATTCCTATTGTTGCGCCCAGTGATGTAGAAGGTAAGTCATACCTTGATATGACATAATATTTATATTATACACAATAATACATTATATTGTACATTGTAATGTTGTAGACCGACATTACAGTATTTTTATCTAAGGCCGGATTAATATCTACTAAAAATAATTGAGTCTTAATTCCGTGTTTTTTTGGTATAATTTTACCGAACACAGGAATGTCATTAAATTATTTACATATAATTAGTTAAGCCCGTTTCACTGTCGTCTGAAGTGGTGGTAAATTGGAAGGGTGGGTCAACCAAATTGTAAGAACTGCCAGTTATTTTTATTCGGCGCCACTGGGTCGTATAGTAGTAAACATTTTTAATTAAACAACAGTATGACAGCTACATTTTTTTAGGTATACGGATAGGTAGATACAATATCGAACAAAATGCTATTTAAAAACAATATCGTGGTTGGTGTCCCTTATTCCTGGTCACTCACGATTCTATAGCAGTATAGCCTAAATAGGCATACTGCTTACTTACGCCTTTATCCGACCCTATAAGACGGGCTCATATTTATTTATACAGATAAATATACGCATACCAAGACTATGCGTTTTACATTTCTTCAATATTTTTACTAAGTCCAATCATACCTGACTATTATTAAAAATAACATCTACAATTACTCGTATAAATAAAAAGTTAAATCAAAAGCGTTTTAATAAAAAAATATAATGTATAAAACCCCAGGTATAGGCGTGTAATTGGAATCGCTTTACGTTTTTATAACATAATATATATATTATATAATATTACTTTTGTAATTTTAGTGACTCACAACTTATCAGACATCGATTGTTCGAATATTTCTCATATGCACACATTTACTGTCAAAAAACACATACACAACACGGCTGACGATTCGTTTACAGAAAACAGTACTTATAAATACCCTTCAGAGATTATTTTGAAGACCACAACCGATTCCACCGATACGGAATATGTTCCTTTTAATATGTCCAACTACAAAGATGGTCAGTCAAATCAATACGTTTTATTATTCAAATATTAATAAGAATATAATTAATTAATAACCCTTTGTTTTAATGAAAAAAAAATAGTGTGTGGAAGGCAACTTATCCCAATATCTAGAATAGTCGGAGGTGATGAAGTTTCTTTCGGCGAGTGGCCGTGGCAAGTAAGTTAATTTACAAGTTTGAAATTGATTTGCATACTTCGATATTATACCTAAATAATACAATTTGTTTTTATGTTTAAGATTTCATTAAGACATAAAAATACGTATAAACACAAATGCGGTGCGGTATTATTCAATGAAAACTGGGCTATAACTACTGCTCATTGTGTTAGAAAGTAAATACCTATATTTTATAGTTGTATAATCGGTTATATTATGTTTTATACTAAATTGGTGTACCTACTTAATGTGTATACTGTATGTAGAAGGGAGCGATGCCCCCCCCTCATAGGTAGGACTTAAGAATAAGGATCAAAGATTTCAATTTACACCTTATGAAGCTATTTCAATTAATTTATACTTAAAGGTGCACACGACACAAATGTTAAATTATTGTAGCTAAAAAGATTTGGTGAAAATCCGATGTAAAAAAAAATATTACTTTAAGAGATATTAAGAAATGTATAATAGCCGCGTGACATCATTGGTCCCCCCTCTTAATAGCCTCTCTTATACGTGTAAAAGTTCCTGACTTCACACACCGATTTACCAACTTAAACATTTTATTTTTGAAATTTAATTTATGTGTAAATTTGTGATTTTATGTGTTTAAGACGTTATAAGTAAGTATTAGAATTATTTCAATATAACGTTTAGTTTTTTAAATATTAAAAATATTAAAAATCTTAAAAGTGATATTAGACCCCACCTGCACCGGCCCCTCACATACACCCGCATGTTATACATTTTGATTTTTTTTTGTTCCTAATAATTAGTGTGACTTAAGAGTGAATTTTTGTCTAGCACCGAAGTTTGTGCGCCATTCGTTCTACTTGTAAACACAACCGTATACTTTAGGGCTGGAAAAAAGTGCAAAACATAAAAATTCATTTTTTGCTGGTATTAACCGAGTGTCGAATAATTCTCGAAATCGAAAAAAAATTTAAATTTGAAGTGTTGTAAGTTAATAACTTTTAAAGTTATAATACATGTAACTAAAATGTAGGTTCAAAACTTTCTTCTAACAATCTTCTACTATACTCGTATCTGAGGTATCTCATATTATCATAATCTTCTCAATTGTAATAATTATATTAATTAATATGCAGGCACTCTTTAATAAATTATACTAACCTGATGTGTTCATGGCAAATTCCCACTTTACCCCCTTAATACTTTTATGCAGGTTAGAAGGCAAATAAAAACTAGCACCAGGGCCTGAAATTTCTGTACTTAACCTACGTACTATTTATTATACTGATTGCATTGCATTTTTTTTAGCGTTTCAATAAATGACATACACCTCGTCCTCGGTAAATACGATTTTTCAGTAAAAGATGAACCTTATGGTTTCCTAATTAGGAAATTGCAGACAGTCATTATACATCCAAAGTACAATAGCTATGATATGGAACATGACTTGGCACTGTTGCGATTCGATAAACCTGTCATATTTCAACCGAACATTCTGCCTGTTTGCATTCCAGAAGATGATTCAAATTTTGCAGGATTTTCTGCTCACATTACTGGATGGGGTGCTTTGTATTATGGTAAAAATTTTTATTATAATTTATAAATATAATAATTAATAACTAAGTATATATACAAGATTTTTCACCATATATTTATATTAACATTTTCCATATGCCAGAAAATGTTCACAATATTTTGACTCTTTTCGAGCTATTTATAGGCATGAGAAATTTTCATAATAATCACGACGAAAGTTTCAAATTATTTTGCCATCAATAATTTATAAAAATATGTTCAACTTTTATAGCTAAGTATTGCAAGTTTTAAACAAGGTTTCTCATAAGTAGCTCATACTTTTAGAGAACGTGGCACCCGTATGTCTCCGTCTTACAAGTGCGTGACACAGCAAATTTTACGCTCATAAGATCACGTTTAGCTCGGTTAGTTTAAAAACTTGAGTGAATTGGATTCTTTGTTTGTACATCTTAAAATACTCATAATTCTATTTAAAATTAAAATATAATGAAAAGCCTAACAGATTACTTAGATAATAATCTTACCTTTAAATTTTATAAGAGCAGTCCATTCATTCTAATTTTTAAACTAACGGAGCTGAACGTGATCTGCTGAGCGTAAAATGTACTAAGTTACACATAAGTTAGATGGAGGCAACAAAATATGCGGGTACCACGTCCTCTTGACAAAAAATATGTTACAATTATATAGACACAGTTTTTAATAGATATTTTAAGTTCACATTTAGACAAAATTAGATAGTTAAAAAGTAAATAACGATTTTAGTTATTTTTTGCAATTTAAAAATATTATTCATGGGTACCGAAGTACTTGTTACTTAAATCCTTTAAAGTATATCAAATGAAATGTTTTCTTCTTTTAAGTATCCTTAAAATATAGTTTTACAATAAAAAACTATAAATACCTAATATTAGATGTAGTACCTACCTATTCACTATTATCTGTTTTTTACAAATTATTTATCTTGATAGATCAATATTAATTAGTACTAACAACTAACTACTAACATTTTCAAATCATCTAAGCCTCCAAATCTACTTGGCTAATTTCCATATACGTATTATCCTCAGTACACAAAGTTATACCTACAACTCAAAAACTACTAGTTCTACTATGTTCTCAAAAAAAAAAAAAAATATCTGCTGAATAATAAAAGTAAAAAAGAGGAGTCCTATTGGAAAAACATAAGTTTGAATTGTAACAACATTATCGTTAATTGGTATAAAAAAGTATTCGAAAATCTTCAAGTATACCTATTTAAAAGTTCTAAAAATCATAATTTGTATAATTATATACACACACATATATGTATGTACAATTTAGGTAAAACAAATAGCGTAAGCATGCTTAAAAAATCACTCTGTATAATATTAACACGAAGCCTGACGAGAGGAATCATTTGTTTAATAATAAACTATGACATTTTTTAAATATTTGAAACTGCGAAATAATAAATAATAATTATTAATTACATAGAAACGAAATTACGAAAAACAAAATTATGCTTATATAGTTATATTACCTAGAGAATTTGAACTTTGAAGACAAATCTATAAGCTATAAGCATAATATTATTCAAGTAAGCTTTCATAGATAAATGTCCAATCTTCATCATTGTTTTAAATTTAAATAAATATATATAGATACCATAAGTAGACGTATATAGTATACATACTATAAGATTATAAATAATACATATTTTTTGCATGCAGCATTTTTATGATCATCCAACAAGCAGGGTCGGATGAGCGGGGCCCTCGCGGCCTCGTCTGAGCCGATTGTTTTTAAGGAGAAATATAAAACCTAACTTAACTTGCAGTAGCGCAATTAATCCAAGAAAACTTCCTCATACTTATTAGGTACTTGACACTAATTGTACTATTATAGTGCCCTGTTCACACTATAATAGGCAAACATCTGTGCTCTGTAAAGAAAAAATGTGTACGGTTAAAATTATCGATACCTAAATATTTTACGGGGTCCTTACTCTTTATATAGATGAGGCACACGCCAAGCAAATAAAAAAATGTACAAGACCCTAAAAAAAAACGGAGGGGCCCCGGCCGCGTTCGCGGCCTAGCGGCCATGGCCAGGCCAACACTGGCTTAAACTTTTCAGCTATGTACCTAAATTCGAAAAACACAAGTATAAAAATATGTTAGATATATAATATAAGATTTTATGAAGCTGACATTGATGAAATTGATATAGAAGTGGAATACCGTTCATTATATCTAGTTTACGAACAATAGTGAATGACAAAACTATTAAAACTGGAGTAACTGCAGGACCTTTAAAATTAAATGAAGTATTGAAGTTCATGATACGCGAGACACGGATTCTTCGTATCCAAATTTATATACTTTGTATAACATTTTTTATACACTTCCAGTCAGCAGTGCAACTGCAGAAAGAAGTTTTAGCCGTTTAAAACTTCTCAAAAGACATACAGTGTACCTACCTATAATATTTACAAAAATATTATTGCTGTTTTATATACAAATATATTGTCCTCTATCTATACAGGAGGACTCTCAACTATTGCGCTACAAGGAGCAACAGTTTCGGTGCTAAACAATTCCGTTTGCGAAAATATGTTCCGTGCGGCTGGATATATAAAGAAGATACCAGACACATTTATCTGTGCGGGTTCGAAAGATGGTGGTTACGATGCGTGCAAAGTAAGTATCTACTACCGTGCAACTTGTTTTCTTCACATCTGTCCTGTTGGAACAAACAATAAATTAAATATCTGGTGCTCTTATACAGGGTGACTCAGGTGGGCCCATGGTTGTACAGAGACCCGACAATCGCTGGGTAGTGGCCGGTATCATAGCGTGGGGCATGCGATGTGGTGAACCAAATAGCCCTGGGGTGTACATGAGGATCTCAAAGTTCAAAGACTGGATCAATAAAATAATATTGCAATCTTAAAATACAAGGCGAACGCTCGACATGTACAAAATATAACGTCACATCGGTTAGGTATCTATAGGTACCTACCTACGGCAACAGAGATTACATATTTTACTATTATTAATTTTAAAGTACTAACGTATTTTTTTCTCAATTTATATTCGTTAATTATTTATAATATGATATACATATTATACTATAGTATAGTTGGTAGAAGATTTAGGTACCTACATGTACATTGTACAGACAGTCTCAATAACTTGAGAACTAATGCGTGTACGTATACCTACATGGCTACATATTAGATACTTTTAAAACCGGATTTTTAAATATGAGCCATTTATAGTTAATTATTAATACGATACAACATTTTATACTTGTTTATTATTATTAAGTCTCGAAAATTAATGCTCGTAAAAAAAGTAGATATCCATACCTATTAAATATGCATGCATTTATGGGTTATGCGCTTAAAAATACAACTTATTGTTACGGTTTAAAAATATGAACTTTTTGTATTTTTTTCGTGGTGTCTCTAAAGTAGTTTCCTGCTTAGGTACTACGCAGTGCCGTCATTTTTTTTTTTTTTTTGGAAGAGTTTTAGTGTTAGTGGTGAGGTGTTTATTTGCCACTATTTGATTTTAAATTCGAGTTTGTGCCCGGGTGTGTCAGTTTAATCATTATTATTCACTAGTAACAAAAACATGAATATTTTTATAATATTTCGAGAAAATATGTAAATATTAGAGTAAAAAATATCTAAATTATAAAATTTGTAAGACGGGATTTGATAACTTTTAAGTTATCTATTTAGGCTGGTCAAAACTTTTCCCACTTTCTAATGAAAACTAAAATTACGCCACTGTCTTACTAAGTAATAAATGATAAATATATTAGTCCTCAATAACATGTAAATGCAACAACTTTTTAACCCTAATTATTATATTATTTTGTAGGTACCTACCTAGTAAGTATTAGTGCTACAAAAAACTATTGTTTATTACCCTGGAGGCTAGGTATTTTAATGTTTACGTACCTCTATTGTTTTCAAATAAATATTAATTTTTTTTATAAAACTGTAAATTTTTTAATTTGAATGCATAGACTTACATTGAATTTTACTTACTTACTTATTAGAATTTATGTTAAATACCCAAATGTGTAACAAGTCTTAACTCTTAATATCAAATTATATTTATATTTGAGTGGTATTCTGGCCAGGGTCGGAATGGCTCTAAAAGGCCCTCAAGATATAACCATAAATGTACCTATACACTAATTAGTAAAATATTATTTTTTTTTACCTAATTGTAAAACTTAGTTTATAATATTTATTCATTGACAATCCTACACATTACCAGTATATTTAGCCATGGGTTTAGGTAGGTATACCTAGTACATATTGGGTATAATTCTTTAAATTTTAATTTAAGTACAAAATATTGTATAAATATTTATGAATAATTTTTAAAATACAGGTTTTTAGTTAACTAAACTTTTATTTTCTATAACCATTTATAGCGACTATGAATATAAAAAAAATGAAGTACCTATTAAGTATTAATATTTAACAATTTTACCAAATCAAAAGTTAAAGAATTAAATGTTTGTTAAGTTAACACAAAAATAAAATAAAGTAAAACCAAGTATCAATATTATCAATTATGTAAATCTTTATTCGTTTAATTTTTATTGACTTTTAGTTTTTAACAATTTTGTACAATTTTGGTACATATAGATTTCAAAGTTGTTCTTAAATAGCCCATATTAGTCGTACTAATCAATGAGATTAACTTCTAACGCTATAGGTTCTAGGTAGGTAGCAGAATAACAGATAATATAAGAGCACAAGCCATGATTATATGATTTAATTAATTTTCCAAAAAGGTAATTTTCTATATTTAGGATCAACAGCTTGTATTCTTAATAAAAATGTTTCTTTTCTCATTGGTACCACTTAAATTTTTTTTTTAAATTTTACTTATGTTTTTAAAAGTATTTATAATTTATTACAATTTATAAAATATAAGACATAACATACTTCCCAACTTTAATATGTACCTTACTTATCTATGTACGTAAACATTTAGAATAACGATTTATTTGTTATAAATTATTATACTAACAAAAAATGTGATTTGATGCTGTTATATTATAATAATATTATGATATGACGCCATGGACTTTGCAAGTTCACGTCTATGCACAATATTATGCATTTAAATATAATTTAATTATAAAACATTTTTATTATTTATAAAATGGCAGAAGGCCCATGCGTGTGAAGGCCTTCCGTGCGTTAATATGTCTACAGTGTAGACTCTATACTATAATAGACCAGTCTGACCCTGATTCTGGTGTTAATAATTTATAAGTTATTATTATTAATTATCTCTTTGTTTTATTGGGTACCTATATTATATGATATACTAAAAAGTTTAAAATGAAATAATTTGTTTCAATTGAGACAAGGTTCTTAAATAAATTTAAGCTAATATTTATAATAATTATGTTAATATTGTAAAAAAAATAATAAAAACCTTTAATACTTATATAAAATATTAAAAATAACAGTAAAATATTAACAAATAATATTACATTAAATATCACTAACAACATATTAGGTATAAATTAATTTATAAAATATCATATACAAGTACCTTAGTTTCTACTAGGTATTTTATAATATTTATTTGTTATCTGATACCTACTATAGGAACCTTATAGGTGTACAAATTAAAATTAGGGAAACAGTTTACATAAATATCTGATATAATACATCAATTAATACTATTATTGAAAGTGGTTCTTTAATTTGTTTATCAAATTTTATGTTACATTAAATAGTGTTAATAAAAGATAATTCTATCGGTTTTACGAGTGTTATATTTATAACTTAGGAGTTGTGATTAACATCTTACAAATTAATATAATATTAGTAATATTATTATTTATTATTATGAATATTATACATTTAATAAAATCTCTATATAATTACCTGGTTAAACACTTAAACCACAATAGGTGATTTTTTTTCAGTTAAAATTAGTTCTCAGATTTATGTGGTTTAGTTTTATTTGAAAATATTAATTATTAAATTTGTAAACAATATTATTTTCAATATTATTTTGTTTGGGTATCAACTTATTTATAACACATTTTTCTGAAACGTTTTAATTATTTTGATTTAGATTCACTTGAGATTTTCAAAATAGCTTTGATTTGCCACCATTTAATTTATCTTATTATACATTATTAAAATACTATTTTAATATATTATAAGTAATTAATTATCTCATCAATGTAATGCTACTAACAAGTTTCTTATCAACTGTTTTTTTTTAGCTTATCAATTTTGAACAGGGTATATTAATATTAATAATTGTGAATCATTAATACATAAACGAAACAAAAAAGAACTTAAAATATTTTGATTTTTAATTGTATTTATGTCTTCTATAAGCCAGTTGGTATATTTTATTATTTTATTTCATTACAAAAAATATGTGAATTACGGTCAGATACACTACTAGACAATTTATCAAGATTCTAGACTACAATTTTATCATAGTATCATACCTGCAATTAGTAATAACAAATAATACAAAAACATGTGCATTTTGATGAAATAAAGTTTAAAATGTGTACATATTTTAATTCTAAAACCCTGAAAGATGCAACTTTGTGCATTTAAGACTGTTAAAATGAATCTAATTCACTTAATTTAGATGTATAACTAGTTTTCTTACGTTTTGGAACATCTAATACAAAGTTGCTATTTCATAGATTAAACGAGAATATAGTCTTTGATAATAAAGGTAATAGGTAGTTAAATAAAATATGTGTAGTAAATTATTGTGTGCATTTTTGTTTGTGAATATGGATGTATTATTTATTTTAATTCTCTTCAAATATTTAACAACAATATTCCATTTATGCAATAAAAATGTTTGTCAAAAAATAAAATAAAAATATATACACAAATGCTGGAAATAATTTTATTCATACAATATTTTCTTAAAAAATTAAATATTATAATATGTTAAAAAAATATTATCAATAAATAAAAAAACGGACAACAGACATTGATAAGAATTGTATAATAAATCAACCATAAACAAACAATGAATACCTTTGTTGCATTTTGTTGGAAAAAAACTGTGATGTTTTGTAAAATATATGTTATTATTAGCTCTGATTGTTAACAATAACAAATTATTCAATTAAACAAATACACATTCAAAACATAGGAAATTCTTAATACAAATATTTTTCAGTCGCAATATTTTTTTAATGATATCTTAGGTACTATACTCATGGCTTGTAGTTCTTGAAATAGTAATTTGCACGCATATGGCATTTTGATTCGGCATACTGAATTACTTTTTTGGCACATGTGGCACCAACCAGAATATGAAAATAAACCACATAATTTGCATACATCCATTTCTACTACATCACTGCTCAACATTAATCTTTCAATAATCAGCATACTAGCACCATAAGCAATAAGACAGTCTCTTTCCATCTCTCCCATACGGAGTCCACCATCTTTGGATCTACCTTCTGTTGGCTGCCTGGTCAATAGCACCCTAGGTCCTCTGGATCGAGCATGTATTTTATCAGCTACCATGTGTTTCAGACGTTGATAGAAAACTGGGCCAGAGTAGATGTATGCTTCCATTGGTCTACCGTCAATACCACAGTATAGAACATCTTTTCCCAGATAATTATAATTATGTTTCTGCAACTCATTACTAATATCGGTGACAGTTGCACCGCCAAAAGCACTGCCGTCTTGAAATTTTCCTTCTAGTACTCCAGCTTTACCGGCTAAAAGTTCAATAAGTTTACCTACTGTCATCCGTGATGGAAAACCATGAGGGTTCATAATCAAATCTGGGCATATTCCAACTTCATTGAAAGGCATATCCTCTTGGTCTACAATTAAACCAACCACTCCTTTTTGACCATGTCTACTACTAAACTTGTCACCGATTTCGGGCCGCCTTGGTTGTCTGAAGTTTTCTTTGATCAAAAAACAATCACTATTTGATGTAATCATTACTTTGTCTACATATGATGGGTCGTATCCTTTGTAATATAAAGGAGTTTCTTTGAAGCCTCTATCGCCACCTACATCTTCTACAGTTATAGTTTTTGGTGTTGCCTTATTGATTGTGACTTGTTTATCAAATACTGGTTGGCCGATAGCTGCTATTCCATCATTTTCTAATGCCCTATGTTTATAAATTGGTTTTTTTGTTGCATTATCGATGATAGGTCCCTGTATAGAATCCATCATTTGATTTGGATAATGTCTTAAGAAACATTTGGAATTCCTAAATGTTCCACCTCTTCCAAAACCTCTATCAACACTAGCCTTATTCAATATGATAGCATCTTCAATATCATAGCCAGAATAACTCATAACAGCAATAGTGGCATTTTGACCAGCTGGCAACTTATCATAATTGATCATTGGTACTGCTTTAGAATGAACCATTGGTATGTGTGTGTACCACAAATTATATTGAAGTGTATCTATTCTATGTTGGTAATTTAAAGCTATAGTACCTATTGCTTGTTTACCCATAGCGCATTGATAGGTGTTACGAGGTGATTGATTATGATGTGGAAATGGTATAACACTAGCACATATACCCAATATGCTGAAAGGCGCCATTTCCATATGAGTGGTTTCAGGAACAATCTTCTCTTCATTATATGCTATTAAACAATTATTTTCTTCATCGACATCAATAAATTCAATAAGAGATTGGTCTATAAAATCTTGAAATGTGCAATATCCTCTTTTTAAATCATCAATATGAGCATTAGTAAGTAATGGCTGACCATTTTCTACAACTAAATATGGTCTACACAGTCTACCATCACCAGAATTGATGTAAATACACTTGTGCCGTTCCGATATGTAAATGGAAATAAACTTACTAAATATACCTTTCCGTCTACATCTCCGAAATTTGTCAACAAAGTCAATACATTTGTTAGTAGAACCAATAATGTTTCCATTAAATATTATTAAATACATATAGTCTTCATGTAAATCATCTACTGAATATAAACCCACTGGTTCAACTCCCAAATTGAGAGCTAATTGTAATACAGCATCATCGTCTTCGGATTCAGTCGTCACATGGGCCAAAAGTGAAATATTTTTTATGAGTCCACAAGCTTCTCCTTCAGGAGTATCAGAAGGGCACAACATTCCAAACTGTGAAGGTTGTAATGAACGAGGTCCTGATACTTTTCTACTTTTTTCGAACTGTGAATTAACTCTAGTCATCATACCTATAGCTGATAGGTATGACAATCTGGTTAAAACCTGAGTAACACCATGTCTTTCCATACGAAATCTCTTAATAGACCAATTACCAGTTTGAATGGCAAATACCAACGCGTTTGTAATGGTATCGGTTCTAATGTACTTGATTATATCAAACGGAGTGGCTTTTACTTTTGGTATATTCTTATCAGCAACAGATTTAAGTTCAAAAGTGAAACGTTTAAAGGTGTCATCAAAAAGTAATGATAAAAATGATCCAGGTAAATCTAAACACTTATTACCATAGTAATCTTTACTATCAAATAAATCTGGATTGGACAATGAAAAAATTAGCCGTCTTACCATGATTGAAGTATATATAGCTTTCATGTGATAATTAGTATTAGTCACAGGTATATGAGCCAAAATCACAGTAGATAAAAAATCATGGACTTCAGTAATAACTCTGCTATCATAATCTTCAGAGGAAAACCCCATTTTCTTTATACGATCTCCAATAAATCTAAGAGCTTGTTTTTGAGTATAGATATTTAACTTGCTACCTTCTAAAAAGCATGGGTACATTTGATTCATAATAGCAAACTCTGTACCAACCATTTGTAGTATTAACTGATCAGAACAGACACCAAGAGCTTTCATAAAAATAACAAAAGGTATATTCTCCTCAAGAGCGTTATGACAAACATAAATCAAATTTTTCTTAAAAATAATATTAGTTTTAGACTTTTTGTCAACAGTACTACTCATTACTTGAACAGTAGGCACTCCATTAGAATCTTTTTCGACTAATATTTTGTTTTTAGCCGGTTGTTCCTGCATCAATATTACTTTTTCAGTTCCTTTCACTATAAAATAACCACCAGAGTCATAAATACATTCTTTCATTTTTGCCAACTCTGCATCTGACTTCTGGTAAAGACAACATCGATTACTTCTAAGCATTATAGGTAGACGACCAATAATGAATCCTTTTCGAAGATATTTCATGCCACTTTTAACATATTCAATGTCAACATATATAGGAGCACAATATGTTAGATCCCGTAGGCGGCATTCCTGTGGTGTAACATTTCGTGTAACATTAAAGCCATCATCTACCTGTAAATTAAAACATGATTAATTCACATAATACATTAATTTTTAATTTTTATAAAATATTTCAAAAGTGTAATGTTTAGAAACAACTAGTCAATAGTTTGAATTTATTATATTATTGATTGTTTTTAAAAAGAGCAGAGATAAAATTCACAAGGCATATACAAAAATCAAAAATTGAATTCCTAAAATTTATAGAAAAAAAAAAGCGTTCAGGAATTCACACAGTCACATATCACTCACGATCGATATAGAAATATAGAATATTGCTTAAATCCGACCCCTTAAAAATGGTTCGCTTTTAACAGCCTTAAGTTTTTTCCAAATTATTTTTGCAGTAACGCTGTAGTAATTTCATTTTATTTTATTTATATTAATGCAATAATTGTAATGCAATTACTTTTTAAAAGTAATTTATCTATGGAGTAATATGTTGTTAATTTTCCAGCTATTAAAATAAGTTATGAATGTCTGAATGTACGAAAAAATCTAGGGGCTAAGATACTCGAGAAAAATTAAAAATCAATAGAATTTATTTACAGTTCTGAAAGTATTAGATAATAAATAATAATTAACAATATTATTAAAGATCCCAGGAATTAATACTTATACATTTTGTTCATGTACTTATAACACTAAGGCATTAAAAATGTACCTACTACTTAATGGGCATTATGGATTCATATATAATTATTTTAATTAAAAAACAATGTTATTTGTAACCCCCTACTTTCTAAAAAGTAAAGTAATGTGATAAAAATAAATAATGTCGGGTAACGCAAATGTAATTTAAATAAAAATATTTACTGTAACCAGTAACGTAATTTTATTAGGTACTTTTCAAAAGTAATTTACCCAACACTGAACATATTGATAAATTATGTATGTATGTCACAAAAGTGAAAGGAAAAGAATATCTACTACCTCTAACTATTTTTCTTTTTTTAAATTCAAGCTTTAAATTAATTCAAATTTTTTTTAGAATAACTAAAGCAAGAATCAATTAAGAAATGTACTTAGATATATAACTTAAAATGTGAATACTTCTATAATTTATAATATTTTACCTGTTGTTTCCTGAAATTTAAATTATTATGATTAAATGTTAAATATATGAAATATATTTTATTTTTTTTTTAAGTGCTTGTTTTAGATTTTTAGATTTTTATTGTTATATACAAGCACATATTTTACTGTTTTTAGAACTATGAGTCATGAACCCTGTAGATAACAAATAAAATAATGAAAATATTAAGGGCCAGTATTACCATCTCCGGTTAATTTTAACAGACTCTTAAGCTTAACACGTTGAATGCCGACGTCAATTTGATCTGCGGGCGACCTCCTCCAATTGTTCGTTGACTCGAGCCATGGGTGCCCGTTCACTCGTGTCACGTGTCAACTATTGGTTGACACTGGCGTTTAACGTGTTAACCAGCAAAATTCAGCCGGTAATAAAATTTGTTATCAGCCGGTTAAGCGTAATCGAAGTTTAACCGATGATTGTAATATTGGCCCTAAGTACTGTTAGAATAAAAGCAACTATATTTCCAACCTATCATTTAATTATTTTAAGATTATTATTAAATATTATATTCATAAAATAAATTATTATGATATTATCATACCTGTGGATGGCCAACGGTAACATTTTTAAAATGCAAATAAAAGTTGGGGTCTGCATCGCTTCGTACGGCATGGTTTTGCTGTATGATTTTCTTCAAATCGCTGTCGATAAATGCGTTGAAAGAGTTAATATGATGACTGTATAAACCACGGGTCTCCAAATATTCTTTGACAAGAAATTCTTTGTCACGGAGTACTTCGACCATTTTTTATTTTTTGTTTCAGTTCTTGCTATGAGCCTATGCTATTAGTTATACTCGAGGTAATTTTAACTGTTATGCTAACGAAAACCGGCAGAGTTAAATAAGCGAAAAAAAAATATATTACGTTGAATATTATCACGATAGAATTTCGAAAAAACGTGCGTTTGTTATTATGTGATAAACTTACAAGCGGTGATAGTATAAATGATAACAACTAACAAGTGATAATGAGTGAAAACATGACGTTCCATCAAATTTCATACCACCATTATTACCTGTAGTCTGTACCATAAATTTCGCGCTCTGTACTCTGTAACAATAATAAGCACATAAATTAGAATGATTCCTATTTAGGAAAGAAGAGTACATTTTAATATATAGACGTGATCTCAAAAGTTAAATGTCACAAACTAATTACTGTAGTTGAATTGGTACATTGGTAAATACCTCCATAGAAAACTAACAATTCCATGGCTCCATAATATACACAATTTATTTTACTTGATGAATTCATTTTTGTAGTACCTATCACTTGTTTAAATATATTTATAAATCAATTATCATAAGTTCGAAAACAATGTTGCAAGTTTAAACAGAGCAGGAATTAAAATTTATAATATTTTTGGATTTTAATCATATATTTACATATTGAAGTTTGAACAGTATATTGTTCAGTTATAGAACAAAATTCTAAAAAGGTAGGTACACAATTTATTTTATTTTATTTTATTTTATTAGCTATACGGGCTTAGCCCTTTTTGATATAACAATACATATTTTTGGTAGCAGAAATTTTTACAATTAAGAGAGAAGAAATAAAGGGAACTTTGTTACTTTACCGGACACCCTTTTTTTGCAATTTTTTTTTTTAGACTTATGTAGTTAACTATATTGAGAACGATGGTGAAGTCAAAATTTGGCGGTCGGACTTACTTTCGAACTCACAGCTTA
>NC_042493.1:89796390-89800941 GCF_005508785.2 Acyrthosiphon pisum | reverse complement strand
CGCTCAACGCTCTTTAGAAGCTCCCTACGCCTACCGGCTCCGGTCGCAAAAATCGTAAAATAGCGAACTTCATTAAGCTATAACTTCGAAACTAAGTCCGACCACCAAATTCTGACTTCACCATCGTTCTCAGTATAGTTAGCTACATAAGTCTAAAAAAAAAATTGCAAAAAAAAAGGGTGTCCGGTAAAGTAACAAAATACCAAAAAAAGAAATTAAACCTAGGTATACAGCTTACATTAATACAGAATACATTTATCTGATGACAATAACTTAATATAATAGGTATATTATATATTATAGATATATATTGTTGCAATAGCAGTTGAAAAATATTAAAAATACGGACACAATATTTTTTATGTAAGCATTTAAAATTCAAATTTTGACAAAATAGGTACCCACGTAAAAATTACGAAAATGTGCAAATTATTTTAAGTTGAAATTTATAAAAATTTTTGTTTATAAATCTAATATTTGATTTACAAGATTGGATATTAACTCGATTTCTCATGTAGCGATTTTCTTATTTTGTTGTAATTCAAAAACGAATAACTGTAGATTCTTGAAATTTACACCATACGTATATTTTATCTAATTCCTATACTTGATAAGATTTTCAAAATATATTGACTCGTTTTGAGCTATTTAAAGGACATTTTACATTTTAAAATTTTTTTGCTTTAATATTCAATTAAATGTTATATTATGTTGGGTCAAAAATCAAATTGTTTGAAAATGTATTCAAGGCAATACTATTTGAAAAACATTAAATAAACATTGGCTCAATTTTAATTTATAAGCATTTAAAATTTGAATTTTGACAAAATTTAAAAATTATTTTGTAGTTAAACATTTATAAAATATTTAACTTTTATAGCTAAGAATTGAAAATTTGAAACAAGGTTCCACAAAAGTAGGTTATTCTGTAACCAAAAAATATAAGAACATGGATTTTTTTTAAAGTTATTTTATGTTCAAAGTTGGACAAATTAGATATTTAACCGAAGAAGAACGATTTTGGTTTTGTGTTATATTTTAAAAATATTATTCGTGGGTGCTTGAAACTTCTAAAGTATATTACTATACTATTATACAAATAATATTAGGTAATTCAACTTACCATCTACCGTATTATTAATAATAATATATAATATCCTTGGCTGACAAATTGTCTCCGCTTAGAATCGTTTTTCGTATACGCAATGATACTATATAATTTAATTCAAATTAAACAACATCTATCACAGTGACCCACTTGTAACATAAATACCTATTGTACAGCAGAACGACATCCACTTACCCACTTTTTTTTTCCATAAATTACGATAAAAATGTTTTACCTTATATCCTCTAAAATATAATTTTCTATAATTTTTGTAATGCGTGATTTTACTCTAAGGTTTCTCAAAAATATAAATAATTGATTTAGCGTGAATGTGTTTTGTCTACGTTGCGCGTGGGCTAGAGACAGAGAATAAACAAAAATATTTATTATTATTTATTTAACGTTTGGGATTTTTCAAATTGTGGATATGGGGGTTTCAAAAAGGATAGGTAGGCGTGAATAAAAAAAAAATCATATGATAACCCCCGTGATAACCCAATTGATTTGTCATGTATTTATATATATAATTTTAAGAAATTATATAGGTAGGTACATATATAGGTATATTATTTTTAATTTAATACATAGCCAGGTGTGGCTCTATACACTACGCTAGGTATACATTTTATTTTTGGGGTCCTCAATAAAAAAAAATAGTGGATAGGCCACTAAATCAGGGCTTAAATCAAAAATAATAATACCGTTTGCTGTTATATGGATATTAAACGTTATTATCGAATGACTATTTAACGTTATATAGAATTCAAACGTTATTCAACTTAAGCGTTTAAACGTTTTAAAAATTTAAACGTTATGAACCGTTTAGCGTTATCTGATGGATATAGCTTGTTTCCCACGCAAAACAGAGTGATTGAAAAATATAATATTACAAAAATTAACCATAATATATATTTTTCTGATAGTTATAATTTTATAAATATTTTTTTATTTCAGGCAATAATATGTTTCAATCGTTTATCGTTTACTAGTACGTTAACTGTTATTCGTTTCAATCGTTTATCGTTTACCGATATGTATCCGTTATCGATTTCAATCGTTTTTTGATATCTTTTAGTATGTTTTAGTTTTTAGTTTTTTTATATGTTTTAGTTTTTTTTTTTATAAGTTTTACGTTATACTCATAACGTTATAAAAACGTTTTGAAGCCCTGCACTAAATTACAATTACTTTTGCTGAAAGCATCTTAAAGTTTCAATATTAACAACTTATATTCTATGACACCTAATGTAATTTGGTAACCTATATGTATACTAAAAATATTAATGTATTGTTTCATGTTTGTGATTGAATTACAAGTTATAACTTTTATTGTCATTGTATAGGTATTATTTTAAGAATTATTTTAAAAATTAACAGCATATTAGATGTAAAATTGTATTGTGAGGTTCTCTCTATCACTTGGTTAATAAACCAAGATTATCTACAGAAAAATTACATTCAAATTATATATGATACATATTCCACATAAAACCAATATGAACAAAAAGTTAATTTTTAAAACTAAATGTAAAATAATTAAATATTTAACCTTCAATAAATACATTTATTTGAAACTTGAACACTTAGCTAATACTCTAAAATACTTTAAAATACTATTTTTCTTTAAGATAGTTCCTTAAACTGTGTCCAAAACACTTTTTATAAGTTCAATAAAATGCAAATCTATTTTAAATCATATTTATTTTTTTTTCGTGTTGTATATGAAATACTTAAATACACTTATAGTAAGAGAAGTAATATCTGTTAATAGTGATATTTTTTTTATATAATATATTCATTTGTGTAATTTGCTATTAATTTAGATCACGGATATTGAGTAGTAAAAAACTAATACAATTGATAGCAGTAATTGCACCAAAAAATAACAAAGTTTTGTTAAAAATATTGTTAAATTATTATTATCATTTTTTTTTTTACTTAACAGTTTACAGTGT
Source organism: Acyrthosiphon pisum (assembly GCF_005508785.2). Classification (NCBI taxonomy): domain Eukaryota; kingdom Metazoa; phylum Arthropoda; class Insecta; order Hemiptera; family Aphididae; genus Acyrthosiphon; species Acyrthosiphon pisum. The sequence goes on along the minus strand of NC_042493.1, from coordinate 89,797,878 downwards.
AGTTCAAATAATTATTTAGTAGAAAAAAATTTCACATTTATTTTCATTTTCTTATATAATATTATTAAAATCTACAAAAAAAACTATATTTTATATATTTGTTGTATATATTAATAAACTACTTTAGGTAGGTACCTTGAACATATTGAATTGGATTATAAGTGTTTGTTTTACATTTTCATAATCAAACATTCTTCAATTGGAACCAATAAGGAAAAATCCAAAGTAAATTTACGTGAACAAAATAGTTAAAATTGTATAATAAATGTGTACATTTAACAAAATTTTAATTAAGTTGAAAAATTTCAAAGCAATAAATAAGTAGAAAAAAGTTGCAAGTGAAAAAATGTTCATGCCCTTGCTATTGTTATTTAAATAAATAATATATGTGTCTTATTAGTTATTTATTTCAATCTATTCTGTACACATTTTGTACTTGCAGTGTATGTATATTTTATTTTATATAGTATAGTACTTTACATTATATGTTTTTCCTTAATTTTTCTCCGTTTTTCTCGGCGCTTTTGAAAGCAACTATGAATTTTAAATTTTCGACCATCCCAATGCACCCAATTAGATTTACTATCCCATTGAACAAGACACTGAAGTTAATGAAAGTCATAGTATTATTTCGACTACTTATCCTTTATACTGTACACAGACAAAAAAAAAATCATTGTAAATTTAAAACATTCATTGCTTCACTCAGAATCTAAAGAGTTTTCTTTGTTCTTATGTAAAGTTTTTTGTTTATTTGACGTTTTTAGCAGAAACACAAATTGCTTATGATGATTATAGTTATATAAAATATTAGGAGTGACAGTGTGTAACATCAACCATTGTATCGTTGCAGTCATAGATAATAATATATTCTTCAGTTAGCAGTAATTTTGATATTATTTAAAAATTAAAAATTAAAATTAATTCAGGAATGGTTATATATTTAATTAACCATTTTTTATTTTATACAAACCAAATTTTAAACGACCTGTTTCATTGTGTGTGCCAAATTGATCAATGTTTTTTTGAAGTAGATCAGTAATAAAAGTCACACCAGTTTTAATGGATTCAGAATCAGTTAAATCCAACTTTCTAACAAACAATTGAATGTTGTTGTTTTTAAGGGATAGTTGAATTAAGCTTTTAGCACCTGGTCCATCAGGGTTCAAATAAAATGCAACTATTGCAATTCTATTTGGGACTATTAGTGCTTTGTCATTGAAAAATAGAAAATTGTATATTTTACTATCCTTTTGGTTTTTATTAGCATGAACGCCTTTTAAATATCTCATAACAATTGAATATCCAAGAACTGTGTCACAGCCAGTTATAACTATCAATGGAATTGAACTTATTTTATCATTGACATGTTGTTGGGTACTATCATTCAGTAGCGGCTCGTGAGTAAATATACTCGGGAAACTTAAACTACAATAACAAAAATTCCATATAACAACGAACAAAAAAGACCTTTTTATTGAAAAAATT
>NC_042493.1:89717759-89796340 GCF_005508785.2 Acyrthosiphon pisum | reverse complement strand
TTACATGTTACGTTTGCAACTGAAGGGCTTCAGTTTCACTGAACCAGCGACCGTTGTAATGACCCGCAGAAATTACTAAAATAGTTTTTCTATCGAGATAGCTATTAATAGGTTTTGATTTAGTGATTTTCAATTCAATATAATAATAAACAATAAAAACGATATAATATATTTTAAATACAAATGTAAATATTTCTATATATACATTATTATTTTTAATTAATTATATTATTTACAAGTAGTTAGTTTATTTTTAAGGGGAAACGCAGTCTCAAAGTCTCCCCTGACGAGCCGCCCCTGCTATCATTCTGTCTTATTTTGGTTTTTTTTCTTAGAATGTTTGTTATCAAAGTTGTTACAGAAATTAAAGATATTACCATGACACTTTGTATTATATTATGGTTTTTCTCAATGACCATTCGAAATATTTTCATGATTGAAATAATTATTAAAACTTATCAACACTTTTAGATCTGCGAACAAAAATAAATTATTTAACATAATATTATAAGTATTTATACTAAAATATAAAAACAAAAGTGTAGTTTGTTATAAAAACAGGCTATCTTTAAAAAACAAAAGAAAGCATTTTCTTAAAAGAACTTCACCTTTCATTGGTTCATACTTCATAATACTTTAGATAATGGTAGTGTTATATGGGATCTAAATATATCAATCTAAATTAAATGTGTTTAATGACTGTGTATTAGGTTTTTGGGATCTTATCTGTTATCTGGAAAAACTGTTTCCCCTACACTAGTAAACTCCTATAATACATTTTAAAGTTCATAACTGTTCAGTCAGATACTCAGATATTGGCAATGTGTCCCATTTTTCACTTCACTATTAACTAAAAACTATATTATGTTGAATCTATTAAGAGGCTGTCAGCGCACTATTTGTTTTCTCTCTCTGGCTCACACGCAACATAGACAACATGCATTTACGCAAAATAATTTTTTCTATGTATTTAAGTAATCTTGGAGTAAAGTAACTCATGACAAAAAAGATAGAGAATAATACTTTTGAGGGAATGACATATCGATTTGTCTGAATATTGTCTCAAAACAATTTAAACTTCGTTTAAATTTACAACATTTTTTTATTTATTTTGAAAATCGAATACAAAGTCAAATAATAATAAAATATAAAATCGATATGTCATTCCCTCAAAAATATCATATTCTCTATCTTTTTTGTAATAGGTGACTTTACACTAAGATTACTTAAACGCATAGAAAAAATTATTTTGCGTACCTAAATGCGTTTTGTCTATGTTGCGCGTGGGCCAGAGAGCGAAAACGAATGGTGCGCTGACATCCTCTTAAGCACAGTGCGCATATATTAGTCCATTGCCAATGTTAGCACTTCGTTTATATTTTTAAAAAATATTATTAAATTAAACTGAACTGTATCATTTAAGTATATGATTAATATAATATCCTTATTTTGTTATAATATATTATTATGTATTCGTATCCAAAGGCCTTAGACCAATTATGGTTTACTCACAATAAATAAATATTTGATGTAGCCCGATGTAGGCAAGTAAAATTTAATTTACTCAATATAATTTTATTAGATAATAAAAAAAAAAATGGAAGTACTGGTACCTTCCTAAGGTGCTATTATTCTGTCGCCGTATTCCTACCTACCTAACCGTGTTGTCCGTGATCAGAATTTTCTTGTTATTCACCAAATTAGCGATTACCGTTACCTATGTCCTATATATTATAATATTGTGTATTTGTGAATGATCTAAGATCATTGCCCAATAAACAAGCCGTACCACCTTAATAATATCTTACCTAACCTCACGGTTTACACGGAATATGAAGACAATGGCAAAATGTATTATGTAATAACCAAGGTGAATTGATATCATTCCACTTTGGTAATAACGCTTAAACATACTAATTGTATCATGTATTTAACTTACCTAAATAACACAACCGTTAACTGAGAAGTAAACAAATAATTACAAATAACCAAAAGGTACTTTACAATTTAAAGATATAACATTGTATTTCCATTTATCTAAAAAATAATAATTTTAGTTATTCCGCAATCCGCATTTAGGCTACCTAGATATTTGATTTCTAATTAATAATTTGTTAGTACATAACACGTATGTCTTAGGGCCCGTTTTACAATCATAGTTTAAACCTCGGTTACGCTTGAACCACTGATTTTACCGGCCGAATTAGGTGGTTTAACCGGAGCTCAACTATTGTAAAACGGGCCCTTAGAACTACTTGTATATATCAGTTATGGTGGTACATAATAACTACATTATCATGTTATGGGTACAGTTTAGCCACGAAATAAGATATAAATATATTATTTTGTAAATTATGTTAGTTCATGGTTAAACTGATACCATGAGGTATGTTCCCACCACAGATTTCTATATAGTTATATATAGTATGTGTAGTATAGAAAATCTGCGGTTCCCATAGACCTTATAATTATAAACGGAGCATGCCTGACAGGCGGGAGTGGATCTTGCGGTGACGGAAAACTGCGTTACAGTGATGTATTCGTGGATCTATAAACTAATGGACGTCGCTCAGAGAGAGAGAGAGAGAGAAAGAGAGAGGTCAGGGGTACGATATAGAGTAAAAGAGAACGTGGGGAAAATACAGTGTTAGTTTCATAGGTCTATGATTACTACTTTATGTTCTCTCTCTCTTTTCTCTCTTCGTTCTTTCTTTCTCTTATACGGTTCCCATGCATTGAGAGCAGGCTGGAGTGGAATGCACTGTCTATTAATTTATAGGTCTATGGATGTATTATTATAATAAGTCAATATAACAAAAACATTGAAATCAAAAACGGGACTAGCTATTACACAAGTTTATTCATAATTCGTTGAAAGAAATATACATGAATCATGATATACGTCATGATAATTACTTATTTATGCTGTTGTTGATTTCAACTATACACAACCTGGTTGGTTTTTCATGCATGCCCAGAATTATGGAAAAACTTGTGCAGCGTAACCTACTTTTACGCGGGAACTACCATCTTCGTCAATGGCGGTTCCCGGCCACAATCCCACGATGTAGAGAAGATATTATTAAGGTGGTACGGCTTGTTTATTGGGCAATGACCTTAGATCATTCACAAATACACAATATTATAATATATTATGATCTAAGGTAACGGTAATCAACCTTCTTATATCCACGTACCACCTACAAAGTTTGAATATTTTCATGACGTACCACTTTACAAAACAATATCATTGTTTTGCATACATTATTTTACATTTTTGTACGTGTGGAATTTCATTTTATTAGGAACAACGAAATCATGGCTTAAATATACAAGGTTATTGAAATTTGCAATAGTACCCCCACTATATCATTTTAGCGCGTTAAGGAATTAAAATGGCAGCGTAAGGAGACGACGTATAATGGCTATAATATGATATTATATACTATGATATGGATCGTACCCTTACGCTGCCATTTTATTTTTGTTTGATAACTATATGGCGTCGGCCTAAATCGCAAAGGTCGTAACTCCATTTTTTTTGGATTTTAGGATTATAAGTGATTAAGATTAAGAAAAAAAACCACATCGTTTGATAAGACCGTTTTTGAAATTGTATAATTTTATCCTCAATGAAATTGATGGTTAGAAATCGTCGTATTTCCGATGTAATGATTTGAAAGAGGACATTCCATCAGTAAATTTAAGCAAAAAAGTTTTTATTGTAAAGAATACATACTTTAAGAAAAACAAAATATTGTCACTTGTATAGGTACTATTTGTAACTAATTTATTATCATTAATAATTAATTAATTTAAACATAACGGACAGAAGCCTATTTATGATATAGGTAATACAACGTATTTACATCTAGCAAAAAATACAGGAGGTCGGTAATTGGTCCGCATTTTATCTATACTTGTTGTGTATAAAATATTTGTTTACATTTTACTACCAGGAGATTGGGCCACAAATTAAATTTATAATTTTAAAGTGTACCCGGAGATGAATCCATAAGCCCATAAATGTATAACATATAAATATACGAATATATTATAACGTTTATTAGGTAATTCATTTTTTTTTCCAATACATAAAAAATACAATTATTTTTTTAAACAATACCATACAGATTTCACAAATTTAATACAATATTAAAAGGTCCATAAAATAAGTCAAATAAAAATAAAAGTTTTTTAGATTCTGAGTGCAGTGAAAGAATATATTAGTTTTACAATGATGTTTGTTTTTTTTCTGTCTGTCAGTAACATTTTGGATAGTAAGCATGCTTCGATTTTTGAGATTAGCATCTTTTCTGATAGAAAAGTGAACTTAGTTGGTACTTTTAGGAGGTCAAAATTGAAAATACCATGTAGTTTTAGATAGCGCTGTGAAAAATAAATGATAATTTTTATGCAAAACCAATTTTTGAGGATATTTTTTTGGTGTAACTCAAAAATGAATAACTGTAGACCATTGAAATATTCACCAAATATTTATATAAAATATTACTCTTTTTGGGCTAGTTATAGCCTTGAGACATTTTTAAAAATTTGTATTTTTTTTTTAACTATTCTCGATAAAAACTTTTTAACTTAATAAAAAAACTTGAAAATGTAATACGAGATTCCTTTTAAGTTTCATAAATGTGAGTTTAAAAAACCCCGATTTTTTTTTATATGCAATTAAAGGCAACATTTTGACGAAATTCGCAATTGGTTTACTTTTTAAGCTAACATTATAAATGTTGAAAGAAGACTCATCCCAAATTTACCTATCTTAATAAAAATAAATAAATGTATTAATAATGTGGTTGAGTGCACCATCACTTAGTCGGTAATTTTCTGTGATGTTTCCATGACGCGCAACAGCAACTTGTCCAAGTACTCCTCTAACTCGGTTCTCTGTTTGCTCTCATCACGCAAATTGCTTTGCAGCTGAATGACCATTTCGATCAAGTCCTGAAAACATATCATAATTTTATTACTACAAAAACTTGTGGAGTTTATCGAAACATGAAGTTTTTCTTTGAAGATTATAAATGTTAAAAGAAGACTCCTCCCAAATTTCAATCAACAAAAAAAGTATACCGAAAAGCAACATTAATTTTTTATGAGTGTTTTAATTTAAATTTTTACTGTATTGTATTTTCATAGGTAAATTAAAGAATTTTCACCAATCAGATTTTGATATTTTGTTGTAACTTAAAAATGAATGAACCTAGATACTTGAAATTTTTACTTAATGTTAAAACAACGATTATCCATACATGGCAATATTTTCAAACAATTTGGAAACTTTTTCAGCTATTAATAACCATGAACAATTTTTTAAATGTTAGAAATTATTATTTAGTTAGAAATTCATAAATGTTTTTTTTTTCATACCTAAGATTAACATTTTTAATAGATGATTTTGCAAAAGTTTTTATACTTTTTCTAACTTTATTTTTTTATGAGCTTTTAAACTTATAATTTGTGCTACATTTGATATTCAGCGGTAAATTATTGATTTATTTTTTATATTTTGTATTCTTTTCAAAATGAATAACCGTAGATTCATTAAATGTTTACCATATATTTATATCAACATTTTCCATACACAGTGAAATTTTCAAACTATTTCGACGCTTTTTGAGTAAATAAACTAATTTTCAGTTAGAAATTCATAAAAATTTTTCTTTTCACAGCTAAGATGAAACATTTTAATAAAAGATTCTTAACAAAATGTTGGACTTATAACAAAACAGTTTAGCATCAAGTAACAATATTTTTTTATGAGCGTTTGAATATATAATTTGTACGATATTGTATATTTAGTCGTAATTTATCGAATTCAACAAAACCTTAAAGCACTAAGCAGTCACCCACCTACCTATGTTGTGATTATAAGATGTAACCAAAAGTTTATGTTTTGTAAGGACCGTGGTATAGATTTCGGTATAAATGATAATTGTTATATTGAAATAAAATAAGAATAAAAAAATGTAATCACGACAAAGGTAATGAAATATATAGGGATGTATGCAACATTCAGATTATTCTACAATAGTATATTGTGTGGCAAGGGCGGGAAGTGAGCTATTTCAGTCGCGTGTGACGTGTGTGGCTCAAGCCGTTGGCGATGGCCAAATTTGGCCCAAGACTGAAATTGCCTTCCCGTACGAGAAACTAACATACTATTTTTTGTCACGCCTCTGCATTAATCGATTACTGCAAAGGTAATGCAGGGATCTATGCAACAACTAGACCATAATTCTTCGACAACAATATTTCATGTAAGAAACGATTTGGTTTTATTTATGTTAAGCGTCACGCATGGAGGTCATACTATGAATATAAGATGTAACCAAAAGTTTATGTTGTGTAAGGACCGTGGTATAGATTTCAGTGTCTGGTAGTGCAGGGGATACGTGCGTGATATGTGCGCCCAGCACTTTGGGGACTTCCATTTTACCACCCGGCACTATTAGGGATTCCCTCTTTACCGCCCGCTGAAGGGAAAAAGGACGCTTTCCTACGCTTCAACCGCTATCGAAAACCAAACATTTATTGCACTTTATTATACTTTCACTAAACACTTTTATTTTACAATTACCACTTCATTTATTCCTAATAAAGAAGCCAACCATTATAATTTAATAAAACAAATTTTAATTTTATATTTTAGCCTTTTTTTTCTAAATTGTACTATATATGAAAATATAATAAAATGTATTATAATATAATATCTAATGTATAAAAATTTCGTGTCACCTTAGAAAATGTATGTCGCCAAACTCCTCCGAAACGGCTTGACCGATTTTCATGAAATTTTGTGTGTATATTCAGTAGGTCTGAGAGAGTAATGTAAACTATTTCCAGATATACTAGACATCGCGGTTGTAAAAACCAACACCATCCACTATCATATTGAAAATTTATCTTCAGGCCTCTCTTCCGACTACACCCCAGTCGTTCTTGAACTCCACTCTACTTCAGCATAAATGAATTTTCCAGAGCCCACACACGCAGTCAACTGGGCCGCGTTCCAGTCGTTCATAGACTCTGTCTGTCACTCTCTTTCTAGCGGATTCACTACCAGTTTCACCGACTTAGCCATCATTAACCTCACAATACACATGTCAAACGGTATCGTCAAAAGCACATCATCAATCATTCATTCCGATTTCTCCAGAGTTCTTCCCAAAAAACTGCAGCTTGAAATCTACCTCAAGCACCGTCTAATTTCTTGCTGGCAGAGAACCAGAGATCCGGTTTTCAAAACGTCATTGAACCATCAAATCACCAAAGTCAAAGATCTCATGACTGAACACCACAACAACAAATGAAGTAACCTTCTTGGATCTCTGAACGAATGCTCAAACGCGCGGCCACGATTCTACAGACTAAATCGGGCCCTTATACACAAACCTGAACCTTCTCATCTTCTCGAGGACGTATCCGGCGAAGCCATCTTTGACCCCAAGTCAAAAGCCGATCTGCTGCCCGGCTCCTTGGATGTCCAATTTTGGTCCCCTCCTGGAAACGTCATGATTGATTCCTCGGTGCACGACAAATTGATCCACCAGCGCACTCTTCCGTCTACCTCCACTCCATTCTTCTCATCCGCAGAAGTAGTTAGGTCGCCATGCTCCAGGGCCAGATGGCATCAGAAACACTGCACAGTGGACGAAAAACTATAACATATCTATGTCAAATATTCAACTAGTGCAAACTACCCACTACCGTGGAAACATGTCACTGTCATCACTACTCCTAAGCCTGGTTAGTACATATCCAACCCAGTCAACCGTTGTCCTATCCTCTGCTTAACACGATGTCTAAAGTCCTGGAGAAACTTTTGCTCGTCAGACTCAAAACTCACACCTCCTCCAAAATTCATCCTGATCAACATGGCTTCAGAAGTTCTCATAGCACATCAACTCTACTTCTCGGAGTCATCGACGACATCTCATTTAATCTCAATCAAAGACAAAAGACGGCCACAATCTTCCTCGATGTGGATAAGGCTTTCGACAAGGTTTGGCATGATGGCCTCATCAGCAAGCTGATAAACTTTGCTGTGCCCAACGACCTCATCACCACCATCAGTTATTTTCTTACTGATGGAAGTTTCCACATAAAAATTGAAGGCAAAAACTCCACCCCTCGCAAAATACTCGCAGGCGTGCCTCTAGGCTCATGTCTTGCTCCGCATCTATTTTTCCTAAACGTCAGCGACATGTTAGCTCACCCTAAATGCCAAACGCACTATTTTTTATGCCACCAGTACTTCCAACGATGCTGCCACCGAACCACTTCAACTCCAGCTCAACATCACCAACAATGGTTTACTTCCTATGCCTATGTCTATGCTAATGGCGTTTCACAGTGAACCCGCACCAAACTACAGCGATTAGGTTTTCACACAGATCTACTGCCACTTCCCTTCAGTCCAAACTCAAAAACATTGATATGGAGTGGTCTCACTCAATGAAGTATCTTGGCGTTCACGTGGATAAGAAATTAAACTTATCACCGCCGCAGTCAACAAAGCAAAAGCCGTCAAATACTCACTATACCCTATAATATCCAGTCTCACCATCAACAACAAATGATTTATCTAAAAATCCTACATCTACTTTATAGCAATATATGCTTTATATGCTTCTCCCATCTGGGCATCCAAAATTTCAACAAGTAGCTGGTCAAAGCTCGAAAGGCTTCAATCAACCTCTCTCCGTCAAATTTCCAGTCAACAACAAGGCCACCTGTCACTCTACCAACATCCCACCTATTATGGACCACATTTAATTAACCAACTTACTAACTCCATCAAAACTCAAATCATCCATTCTCCACACAATAACATTTCCGACATCAGCAGAAGAAAAGAATCCTTCCAAAATTGCATCAATCGTCCTATTGACTTCTGACTCACATTTGTTCAACATTCGTAAGCTCAGGAGCACAATACACAAATAATTCATTCCTCAAACTTATTCTGACTGGCGAAGCGCTTGAAACAGTGCAATACAGTCAAAGCAATGCAAATGAAATTAAACACAATTACTTCAACCTTCTTCTCAACACAGTTTCTTCGATCCTGTTACAATAAAATAACGCTCGAAAACCAGAAGAAGAGAAGAACCACCAGAGCAGAATACCGTGGACGAGCAGTGCATTAAAACGCCAACAAGCTGCAAGCAACATTCGGCGATATCAACACCGACAGAAACCGTGAGTACCAGCACACCAAGACTCCTCGTACAAACCCGTAAGCAACCCGTTCGGTAATCCGCTTTCCAGCCTGGCTGTCGTGCTAGTGAACTCACCACCATATTGTAAATAAATAAAAACTTCCATAGAAAGAAACAAATTAAATGATTGACAGAAAATCAGTGTTATTATTTCAAAATACGAAACAGGCATAAGAGCAACTGTTTCAAGGCAAGTAAAATTATTTCAATATAGTTATAATTATTTATTGTTTACATAGACATCAGGAATAAAAGTCCGTTCCCTAATAATAAACTTTCATTATTATTTTATAAAAAAGAATTGTAGTTTAAATTGGTATGTTTTAGCTCTCCCAATACAAGCTATGTTTACAGGGAGTGTTGCATACTGTCTTGTTTTTAAAATGTATTGTATTCTTGTTTGCGAAATAAATTAATAATTATTATTATTATTATTATTATGTTTTACCTCCTATTTCAATTATTACTCGTTTTTTAAAAATATTATATTATTGTAGGACACAATTATTGGTTTTCGGACAAATTTATTTGTGGGCATCCATAATGGATATTGTACCGATATCGTTATCGGTGTTGTTTGTGAAAGAGCCAAAAATATGGAGAAAAGTTTCCGGAAGTAGGTGGCTATTTATTTATTTGCTTACATACGATCATTTCAACATGTTAAGATACTACATTGTTTGCAATGTAATTGAATATTAATAAAACATAAATAAAGTGCTTTACCTACTTAGTTATAGGTTTACGTATAAGGATATTATAAATGGGCCCTTTCACATTTTTGGACAGCATACTGTGACAAAAATATTTTGATCGTGGGCTAAAGGAGTGTGAAAAGAATTTAGTTCCAGAAATAGTAAAATGTGGTCTCATATATGAAATGTCAGCTATTCTCCGTCGAGTAACCGATGATGCTAGTATAGTGAACTAGTATAGTATAGTTAGTTATTTGATGTTGACAATAATTTATTGCTGTGAGTAATTCAATAGCGTCATCAATACATTAATTTGCGGGCAATCGAATTAATTTCACTCAAAACCACAACAGTAATACATTTTAAATACGCTTCTCCATTAATCTTAAACACAAAAAAGTAACTGTCTATACAATTAATTTGTACTTAAATTCTTTTGAAGCACAATATTTAAAATATATTATATAGGTACATAATTAATTAAGAATTATAGAAATTTAAATATATTTTTATTCAACTTTTCCTCGATTTCAAAACTGCAAATTTATGTGTAACGTCCGACCAATAGATTTGTTGTGAAATATCATCTTTTATATTTAATATATGAATAGTGATATCTTTTCATCAACTTAAGCAGATAATTTGTAATTTTTTTAATACAGAAAATTACCTCCCTTCCCTTGCATTTGACGAGGATACACAATACATTTTTTAAAATAATATTTCTACATTAGGACATGTTGTCAAAAGTGAAGAATTATTTGTACCAATTCTTCTATGAACGCTTTTTGTGAACATAAAACAAAAGCACAACACTGTTGAAATGTTGTTAAAAAATGTCATAAAATAATGTTTAACAAAATAAATTTTGATTATCTATTGTAAAATAATGACCAATGTATTGTTCGAATAAAAACTATTCACAATAATGCATATTGTAAAATGTGTTAATAAAAACGTTATATTATAGGTACGTTTATCGTTTTAAAATTGGAATAAAACCATTAAAGTCTAAATACTTGTCCATGATTATTGACTACTGTAAAATATACTTAAATATTTTTTTAATTTATATTTTGTATAAAAAGTTAAAAAAATAAAATGTTCAAGCAATTATTATAAATTACTCAGACCTTAATTGCGATTGGACCACTAACTAAAAGCTATACCTAGATAACACAGGCACACAGCTATGATGTATTTATTTTCGTTATTCTTGAAGTTTTTGTAGATTTTATTATTGCTATTAATATTTTTGTATGATATTATATTAAAATATTATTCTTTTAACAATGTAATACGAATTTCGTAACGTAGAATTTATATTTTACGATACATTTTTACTGAAAATCTGACACCCCTTAAATTATATAAACATTATCACTTACACAGTCAGTAAGCCATTCAGGACACGTGTGATTATATTATATTTAGATTATAGGTTATCACATCCACAGTACGTATAAAAAATATCCAAATTATTGGTTATAATAATTATAGCCAATAATAATAATAATTATTATATTGTAACCAGTGCCAACCATTTATAATTTATATATTACATAAAACAAATTCTAATTTCTTCTAGTTGTCTACTATTACCATATTATAATCCGTAGCCAATGGAAACCATTTATGAACAACAACAAAATGTAGGTATACAAAAATCCCATGGAAAAAAGGTCTTTCAGTTTTTCCCAAAAATTTCCAATTTTCTTTCCTTTAAAACATCATTTGAATTATTACGAACATAATATAAAAAAAAATAAGCCAAATTCAAAAAACAGCCGTTCTCAAGTGATGTGGCTACCAACGAACAGCTTATATAAATTTTAAGTACACTTCCTCCCCAATTTAAAATTCCTGGCAATGCATTTGCACTACAGCCTACAATATCACTGTGGTTTACAGGCTTTATAATAATAAGGATGAGTGTATGACATACCAGATCATGAACAGGTAATCCTACCGGTTCTGTCCATTCTTTAACAACTAGGTATAATATTATAATTACCAATCTATATATTATCTGCGGCCATGACAACGTCCCGAACGTTTCCATGCGTAACCCATCATTTTTATAAACACCAGTGTATAGATACTATGTTATTTGTTGTTTGGAATTATATTATGTAGATTCTTTCGTTGTTTTAAATCACCATAATACCTCCGTACTCTAGACTACCTGTATTTATTAAATCAAGCCCGACGGACCTACAGGTAGGACAACAACTAATTTTATTCAACAAAACCAACACTGAACGAGAGGTATATCTGGTAAATTTTAACGATATGAGTCCGCCTTCGAATTACCACGTACAAAAAAGTAATTATAACGATATATAATATAATATGTAGGTGAAATCGCATAGTAATAATTAATTAGCTATAATCACATGCGCAAATCCCAGAGGTTAACACCTTTTCTTAAAAAAAATAGCCCCAATATTTTTTGTTTTTTGTTTGATCCAAATGGTAGGGGGGGGGGGTAGGTCACTATGGTCCCTATAAATTCACAGCTGGCAATTGAAATATAATAATATGTTACTGTAAAAGTGCGAATACCTAGGTTTATTATTACATCTACTGCCGGTAAATGTCTAAATTTCGGGCTTTTTACCGATTGATATTGGAAAATTCTAACTTTGAGTGATTGTTGGAGGTTTTTATGAATAAGAAATGGAAAATTGTATAGGGTAAACAATCTATTATGGTAAAAATCTGAAATATAAGAAAAAAATCTAAAATGTATAATATGTACATGCTACAATTATTTCACAATTAAATACTGTCAATACGGTCTACAAAAATTATAATCCAATAAATAATATATAATACTATTATGTTTAACATAAAATTTTAAGTCCAATACGTTGTTCAAAGTCTTAATCATCAGTAAATGTTCTAAAAATTGTATTTAAAAAGATGGACAAGTAGGTATCATTCATCTGTACAGCAGTTGTCGAGCGCATGTCACTGTTATGGATATGTTATATTTGAATTAAATGAGAAAACATTGCATACGAAAAACGATTCTGAGCGGAGACGTTGTGTCATCCTAGCATAGTTGTATAAATAATCAAATGTTTAATATTTAAAAAAAAGTGAGACAGAGGAAGTAAAACTTCTTCCATAAGTAGTTAGGCCCTTGAAATTATAAGTGAATTAAGGAGAGAGTGAGAAAAATCAATACAAAAAAATTATATAATTTACGATGGACATTTTTGTTTATTAATATAGTTACTATGGATATATATAAATATATAAACAAACGTGTCGTTAAATTTTTTCTGTCGTTTCATTTTTCGTTACGATTTTTTTTCCACCCACACCTCAAGAAAGAAGTTTTACTTAAAAAAAAAATAATCAGAACTAAAAATATCTCTTGGCATAACAATTTCCGGTGAACTTTTTTTTTGTCAATGGTAAAAAAACTTGTGGGGGAATTTCTAATGTTATCGTACCTATTTATAATGTTTTTTTAACTACTATTGAAGCATCTTATGAGAGTTCTTGCGTTAAATTTTTAGACTTTTTTACTAAATGAAAGTTTTTATTGACAATGATATGAAAAAAATTTACAAAATTCGAAAAATTTTTCAAGGTTATATAAATAGCTCAAAAACAGTCAAAATATTTCGAAAATTTTAGTTTCTACGGTTGTTAATTTTTGAGTTACACCATAAAAATAAAATCAATTATTTCAAAATTACTATTTTAGATTCTGAGCGGAGCGATGAATGTAGGTATTGATTTTACAATGATGTGTGATTTTTTTAATTTTTAATTTTTTTAAAATTTTTTTCATTATCCTTTTACTTTTTAGAACAGTAAAAATGTTTGGATTTTCTTCAAAAGTATCTTTTCTGATAGGAAAATGAATCTAGTTGGTACTTTGGGGGGGGGGGGGGGGGTGGGTTCAAAAGTAAAAAATTCTCAGTAGTTTTCATAAGCGCTGTGAAAAACAAAAGAAAAATTAAGGAAAAACGGGTGTTTTTATGCAAAATTTTGGGTTTTGGTGCAACTCTTAAACAAATTACTGTAGAGTGTAGGTACATGCAATTTTGACTGAATGTTTATATTAGCATTTTCTATACACCATACCATTTTACAAATATTTTGACTTGTTTTGAGCCATTTATGGACATTTTCAGTTGCCATTTCTTTTAGTTTTTTTTTTCTATAAATACCAATAAAATATTATTTGATGGTTAAAAAAGCTTGAAATTTAATAGAAAGCTCCTGGTATATATTGTTTTAATGGCAGATGAAAAAAATCAAAAATCTATATTCACAATTTTTTTTATAAGCATTTAAAGTTCAAATATTGACAAAATAAGTAAAAATTACAAAAATTTGCAAATTATTTTGAGTTAGAACTTTATAAAAATGTTCTTTTTTAAATCTAAGATTTGAAAATGTGATACAAGATTCCTCATACATTTGTCTACCTTTATCAAAAAAAAAAAAATGTCAAATTAAATTTTTATGAGCGTTTGAAATTCATATTTTTACAACATTTGATATTCACTCGATTTCTCATGTAACGATTTTCTTATTTTATTGTAATTAAAAAACAAATGACTGTAGATACTTGAAAATTTCACTGAATGTTTATATTAGCATTTTCTATACACCATAAAGTTTTGAAAACAATTTGATACTTTTTGAGCTTTTTACTGACATTGTCAGTTTTCAATTTTTTTAGTTTTTCAAACAAGATTCCACGTAAATATATAATGTAAACTACTTTATTCACCTTAATATCATTAAATATACTTAATATCAGTA
This sequence comes from Acyrthosiphon pisum, assembly GCF_005508785.2. NCBI lineage: Eukaryota > Metazoa > Arthropoda > Insecta > Hemiptera > Aphididae > Acyrthosiphon > Acyrthosiphon pisum. The sequence goes on along the minus strand of NC_042493.1, from coordinate 89,781,612 downwards.
ATATCAGTATGATACTGATGGCTGACTGACCGTTTTCGCTCAGAATCGTTTTTATTATACAATGATATTATATCATTGAATTTAAATTTAACCCCATTCATTACAGTGACTCACTTGTAACCTACTGTACAACAGAGCGACATCCACTTACAAACCTTATTTTCACTTTTTTTTTAGTTTTTCTCGAAGCATTTGAAAATTACTGGGAATGTTGACCTCTTAAAAGTATCAAAAAAGATGCTGATGTCGAAAATTTGATTATTTTTATTACCCCGAATGTCGACGACAGACAGAAGAAAAAAACACTCATTATTATAAACACAATACAATCATTCGCTAAGCTCAAAATCTATAAAAATGTAATATTATTTCAATAAATAGTATTGATAACATACCTAAGAATTCGATGTAATAATATCATTGTAAACGAAAAATGATACTGAGCGGAGACTGTTTGTCAGCCTAGGATATTTTATATTTATATTTATATTTTTATTATTTATTCGGTAGCCGGTTAAGTTGAATTATTATTATTTGATAATTATCATATTTGTATGTAATATAATTTAGTAATTTCAAGTAGCTATGAATAATATTTTTTAAATTACAATAAAATAACTACAGTCGTTTTTCTTGGTAATTACTAATTTCGTCCAAATTTGAACTTAAAATAATTATAAAAAAACTGTGTTTATATTATATTATTTATATTTATTGGTTATAGAATTAACTATTTACATGGAACCTTTTTTTAAATTGTTAATCCTTGGGTAAAAAAGTTGAACATTTTATTTTAGTTTTAACTACTAAATAATTTGTACATTTTTAATTTGATACATTTCGTCAATATTTGAAACCGTAATGTATTCTTTAATATGTTTCAATTTCATGTACTAAATTTTCAAACTTTTTGACACAAAGAATACAAATTAATTGACATTTATAAAAAAATAAAAAAAAATTGAAAATTGAAAATGTCTTTAAACAGTTTAAAATACTAAATGATTAAATAAACATTTGGTGTAAATCTTAAGTATCTACGGTTATTAACAGAAATTAAAAATATCGAAAATGTATAATTACAATATTTTTATAAGTATTTGAAGTCCAATTATTGACAATTTTTATAAAATCTCAATAAGAGCTACCAGTTAAAAAATAAAAATTCACTATATTTTAACATGTATATTATCTATAATAATGACAAGGCTTGATAAATAAAACGAGATTTCTCATAAGTCTTTCTTTCTAGAATTCACAATTATTTAAATAATCATTTCCTAATTTCCTAAACTCTATGAAATTATCAAAATATTTAGACCGATTATTTCAAGTTATTAATACTACGAGTCTACGAACCAATTTTTACCGTTTGGTAGACGGTAGACCTACTTCACAATATTAATAAATTTATAATATTTTTTTAGTTAAAACAAAAAAATTCAATGGTGAAAAAAAATCATTATTTTTGTTTAATCATTGATTTAGGTAGTTTAAATTTTAACTTCAGATGCCTATAAAAAATATTGTAAATATAGATTTTTGATATTTTCAAACTGTCGTAGTAAAAGAACAAGTATTTATATACTCATATTGTTCGCTAGTCGTATTTAAATTTAAATAATATTATGTAAAAGGATTTTTTTTTTATATTAATTCATAATAGATTGTTTATCCTAAAAGTCTTGCCGTATTTTGTCGTTTACGAGGGCCCAAATTACAATAATCATTCAGAGTTTAACGCCGATTTTTTTTGTACCTATCACCCGGCTATATCGGTAAAAGCCCGCAATTCGGTAATGCACAGGCAGTATTCGTGCTTTTACCGTAACATATCATAATGTGCAAACATTAAGTATTCGACACCTACGCCAAAAGTCAGCTGACATTCGTGCAGAACTTCGCGGGACAGGCGAACGAACTGGCGTACGCCGAATGCCTTCGCGAGAATCACGCGGTCGAAATAGTCCAGCCGCTTTTGGACAACATCGACCCCGAGGTGAGGATGACAGCGGTGCTGGGCTTGTCGAGACTGGCCGGAAATAGCCGGGCGTGTGCCAAACAAATACTGTGTGCGAACAATCTACTGAAAGGGCTGCTCGGGCAGATCGCCAGCGAAAACGTACGTATATATACGTATTTTATGAACCACGGACTAATGTTGAGAGGACTGGCAACAATAAGGTGGGCGGGTAGTGAGGGCTGCAAATGCCTCGGCGCCTATTCTTCACCAACCCTATCCAATGAGTATAATATATACAGCGGACTTGCTAAGTACTTGGTAAAATAATACTACAGTCGAGTCGCGATAACTCGAAGCCGAAGATACATAAAAAATCTCTTCGAAATATTATGTAGGTATTATTCGAGATTTCTAACTCGAATGAACCTAACCCAGCCTCGGGGGAGTACAAAAAAATCTAATTCTCAAGTTTTTTTGAGTTATCGCGACTCGACTGTATTATGCTTTTAATTTGAACCTATACCATATAAACGATCGTAAATGTGTAAAGAACATTTTACTCTATAGGTTTTTTTGATTTATATGTGCTTACCCAGGACTGGATCCTTAGTACTGGACGTCTGAAATTACTGGCCAGAGGTATTTTGGGCCCCGTTAAAAAGTTGCTCGATAGGGAACTATCTTAGTCCGTGGTATGAACTATATGTGCAAACAGAAAACACTGTCGTACGCGCGATTCAGGTAAAGGGAAATGTAGGAAGATTTGAAATTTTTTTGATTTTCAGTCTAATCGCTATCTTAAGAGAAACCTTGTTTTCAATTTTTAATCCTTAACAAATAATCCTTGAACATTTAAGGAATTTTTAACTACTAAATAATTTGTACATTTTCAAATGGATAAATTTTGTCAACATTTTAATTTTAAATGCATATAAAAAAAAAACGTGCTAACGTATTTTAAATATTTTTATACTTCTTTTGTAAATTTATAAATTATTATTTATATTTTAGTTGCTACTTTAATTATAATACTTTTCCACTAGTCTACTGCATGATGAATATTTAGGGGGGGTATAGTGTATTATATCAACAAAAATTACTTCACGGGAAAAACTCTCACGCCTCATTGATATGTCAAATTTTGATAATATTTTTTATTTGATACCTATGTGAAAACTTTTTTTAGGTCGGATCAAGGCCCAAATGTTCACTTTATTTTAAATAGTGCTAGAAAAATACTTTTGAAAAATAACAATTATTGTGCGTTATTAAAATGGATATCTTAGCTTCTAAAACTATACTTTTAAAAATCGAGCTTTGATCCAACCTGCAAAAAGTTCTCTTCATTTAAATAAAAAAAAATAACGAAATTCTACTATATTATACAAGGCGTGAGAGCTTTTATGTAAGACATGTGTTTTCATTAAAAACATACAGGCCCCGACGACCTTATAGGGTATCTTATATTACGTTTTATAAATTTAGATATAAATAGAAAATTGCTTATGAATTTTTAACTTGAAATAATTTGCCAATTTTTACGATTTTAATGAATTTTGTCAAATCAAGTTTTCTAATCTTTCTGTTATTTTTCATTTATGCATTATAAAAATGTTATTTTTGGGTAAAATGCTTGACAATTTTTTCAAGGTTTGTCATAATATTCTCATATTTCAATTAAAAAATAACAAAATACAATAATTTTTATTAGAGTTTAAACTTGGTTAAATTGGTCTAAAATTGTTCAAAATGACGAAAATCTGCAAATTTTATAAAATTTTAAGCTTTACTATGATTATATCAAGACCCTATAAACAACAAAGTCCATTTTCAAGTTTCAAAGATGTGCATTGCTACATTGTTAAATCCAACTAAAATTTACTATTTTTAATAATTAAATTTCAAATTTTTTATTTACTTGATATCCCTTTATAGTGAGCTATCAACCAACTTTTTAGCTCACATAGTTCTAGATAAAAGTTTAAAAAATAGAGTTTTTAGAGTTGAACACAGACGTTTTACTAAATTCAAATTATTATACCGCATGGGCATGATATAAGATTTATCTTATATAAATATCTTATATTGAAGCTAATTTAATTACCCACCTAATCAATTTTGATTGAATATTAATTTCAGTAATTTTACTGAGTTACAACTTTACTATTTTCCTATTAACCACAAAATATTGAAGTTGTAAAAATTATAATTTTTTTATTTAGATTAAAAATTAAGAAAATAAAAAATATACTTAGAAGTATAGGCGAAGTGACATTCTCCAAACAAAATAGTTTTTCATATGCAATGATTTATGAAATTAACACATCCATTACAGTGAACATTGCAATGACGAGATACTGTATAGCAATGCGGTTATCTACTTGGCCACCTTTTTAAATTAATTTAATTACTTAGATATTTCTTTAAAATAATGTGGAATTATGTATATGTACCCCTTAGAATCCGCCACTGGTTATGTATGTTTCTAAATAGAAACTATTTTGACAAACAAGTTACTTACTAAAACTAATACAAAGATAAAATATAGGTACATTTATCATTTATAAAATGGTGCAACAAGTATGAGTTATCAAATGGATAAAAGTTATCTTAGGTATTAAAAATAGTAAATAATATATATTATTCGTAGAAGGACTTGAAACTTTCCGTCACTGGGTATGTTTATTATTGACTATGCCTAGCGTATACAAATTTGAAAATGTTTAGATTAATGTTAAGGTATTAATAACATGATTACCTACACGAACATATTCAGTATTCACACTACGGTATTGACATTTGACAACTAGTAATATTATATGAAATAAAATTATAATAATAACTATTAACTATAATATAGTATATGCGATTTGTTTTTGACAACTTCAGTTCAACTCTAGCCTACCGTAATTATTACTATATTGGAAATAGAAATTACTAATAACAATATAAATAATACAATAAAATACTAAAATACTAAAATACCCTAGAAATATAAAATAAAAATGTAATATTCGATGGTTTTGTCAAAGATTAGTTCAGGTTAAATTGACCATATCATAGTGTTTTTTTTATCAGAAATATAAATTATTATTATAAAAGATAACGGCTCGCCATTTAGCTTCAGTATCGTTTTTCGTATTTCATGATTTGGCATTGATTAAAATTTAAAACGTCATTACAGTGACCTATTACCTACCTTTACGTATTCAATGACATACTAATCGACACGACGACACCTACTATACAGCAGAGAGACATATCCGTTTTTTTTCGTATCTAAATTGAAACAACATTAGAAATTACAATTGATTGATACAGAAAAGTGATTTTTTTAATTTCCTATGCAGTGATTCTGACGTGATTTCCTTTAATCCACAAAATAATTTTACTTGTTTTTAAAAGCTGTAAATTCTTGCTTATTTAAATAAAGATTATTATACATATTGAAGTATTTTTTAAAAATCCATTACATAACAAAAATTAATTAATTGGGTAGCCTTCAATGTTTTTACGACTAAGCATTTATTATTTATTTATCTGATATTTTTTTTTGGGCGGAATGAATGATCCAACTATACCTTGTGCTTATCCTGTTTCTGGTAGTGATTGCTGATTAGAATATGTACATTGAACTTCACAAAGGTTATATTTTGATTTCTCACTTTTTTATTTTATGCGTAGGTCGAATAACACGAAAAAACACTCAAATTTATTAACTAAACATTCGTTTTTCATAAAACCAATTTTAGTTTTTTTTTTTAAATTTCAAAAGTATCAACGCATAACAGTATTGCTTGATATACAAGACATTAACTCTCACAAACTGTCGTTAATCGCGATACAAAGAAGACAAAATGGAAAACATTTTGTATGGTTTTATACTTTTATGATAGGTATTTTCTTAATTGAATACATATCTTAAAATATTTACAACTATTTTTCAAATAGTATTTTGTAATAAATAATTATGATTTTTCAACTCATATTTTATAACTATTTGGTGCACCTATTTCTCATCAAATAAAATACTGTTCAAAAAAATCAAAAAACACGCATCATTGTAAAACCAATACATTCATCACTTCACTCAGACTCTAAATTAATAATAAATAATAGTATTGGTGTTTTTCATTATAAGCAGGACAACGTAAATGTATAGTTAAGTGTTTTAGTTTACCCAATTTATACCTGCTTAATTGTACAAGTATTTGCCTAAAAATTATGTTGAAAAAAGGTCCAATCTTCAATATTGCTGCTTCTGGTATTTTGGGAGGTCAAAAAAAGATATTTTCAGTACTTTTCTTAATAATTGAGAAAAATAATAATCAATAGCAGAAAAACTGCGATATTTACGTAATGCACTAATGCCAGTTTTCTAAAGTACCTAGCAGAAGACGGGATGGTCTCTTCCCATTTTTCCTATAAGCAAACTGCAAAGTTTCGGCCATGGACGCCGTTTTTTCCATCCTATCTACAAATCAGGGGTGGAAAACTTTATAATAACGTTATGATTATAGCGTTATATTTGACAAAAAAAACGATTGAAATTTGTAAACGTTTAACGTAATTATGAAGCAAAGCGATAATCAAAAATAATTAAATACCGCAAAACAATACATACCGATTAGCAAAATATGTTATATTATATAATTAAACAAAATATAACGAAAAACGTAATTTATAGAATTTCATTGAACGGAAAATAACGGAAAACGAAATAATTTAAAATCCATTAATTTAAAAATTATATTGGTTTTGTAGAAATATTTATTTCAAGCATACGGACATTAGAATTGATTATATTATACTCCGTATCCGGGCCATCACCTACCCGAATTAGTTATTATTTATAAATTTAATTTAATTTTATACTATTCTAAATAACGAAAAATTCAAAACTTGTATAACGTTTTAATTCTGAATAACGATAAAAGCAATAACTGTGTAACGTTTTAATTGTAAATAACATAAAATGGAATTTTTTTTTGCAATGGAATCTCTGCTACGATTAATATAATGCCAATTTATATATAATTTTTTTTTTTGTTATCATAATGGAGTAGCTCTAACCTGGCTATAATAATTGAATGTAATAAACTATAATTATGTATTATGATTATATTATACATGATATTTATTTTTAACTATAATAGAAATCTTACAAAAAAAATTCCATGAAACTCATTCGGAATCTAAGTAAACACTTGTCGTCGTGTTCTGAAATGATATTAAGCGGATGTGATGGAATACATGCTATTTTAACATGTATGAAAGACTCAGATGTATTAGTGAGAGAAGTAGCTTTGCAAGCAATTAGTTCCATCGCTGGCCAAGATCCTAGTATTTCAGTACTCATCATAAGTTCTGGTAAGAACTTAAATTATATTTAAAACAATCATACTATCTGACTTAAAATACAAGTAGATTAATTCAGGGGTGGATAGATACTTTTTCGTAACAGGAAAACAATTTAAAAGGCCATACGCACCTACCTACAAATAAAACTTATGAAACAAATGAATTACAGTTATATAAATATTTAATTTTATAACGTAACATGTATAACGTTTTGATGGGGGCTATCACCAGTTAGGCTCTCATAGGGAATATTTCTATGATCGCATAGCCACATAGGCCTATCTACCCCTGGATTAGGTACATAGATTATAGACGCAACTATACTTTTAAAGAATACCTATGATGGGTAACTATCTACCTATTAATTTATAACTGAATGGCTCACTGCAACAACCAGGCAAGTCCACTTTTTTCGAAAATCATTTTATGTTTGTTTCGAATGCACCATATATCATCACGGTTAATACTGTTCAAAAACAATAAATGTCCAATCGTTGTTTACAGAGATAACATGCAAATGGACTTAACTCGTATAAAATTTTATGGTCAAAAACACGACAAGTCCGGACTGGTTTTTGCAGCTATGTTGTTATCATATATTTTTTGCTTAATAACAATATTAAGGGTCCTGGTTGCAATTTTTTAGATTAGGTCCGATTTCTGTAATTTATTTTTTTGTTAGATAGAGGAATATTTTTTACAGGGCGCATTGGACTTCGATTTTTAATTACGTTGCTAAAAACAAAAAATAATACAAAAACTAAAAAGTTGTAAAAATGGATTAAATTCAAACTTGTAATATAAGATTTAGAAATATAATTTAGAAAATCCAAGTCCAATGCGCCCTGCAATAAGTCTTCGTCTATCTAACAAAAGAAAAATTATGGAAACCAGACCAATCTACGAGGTGTGAGAGTTTTTCCTGTAAGGCATGTTCTTGAACAAAAAACAGGTCGCGCGCAGGCCCCCTTAAATATTATATTTTAAGATCAAAAAGTCATGCAAGTTCATTCCAAAATAATGAGCATGAACAGTATTATACCCGATGTTGTTAAAATCAGTTAAAATCATTATTAAATATTATTCGTGTTGGCAATCACGTATACTGGTTAAGTCATTATTTTTTTTTTACTTAATAATAATTAAATACATATAAAAGTATATACATTAATATTTCATTTGCAAAATCTGGGGCAAGTCAACATCTTTCAAACTTCCAGAATATATAGGTATATACTAGAAAAGCCATATATTGAGACACGACAATATGACAACAATATGTGTGTACTACTCAATATCATTGTTTGTTATTAGATTCCATTATTTTTTTAATTTTCTATTGACTAAATCAATTTTTCCTTCTCCTGAACAATTGTAAAAAGTGGACTTGCCTGGTTGTTGCAGTGTGCTCTTTTATAATATTTACAGTTATAGTTTGTATTCATAATTAAAATTAATATTTTACACTATGTTTATAAGTTATAACCTACAAACCATTGACAACTAACAAAATTACTAAAAAACGAATGTTGTACAACATTTAAACAATTATTAGAAATGTTTTTTTTAGTAAAAAAAATTTAGTGTTGAGTAAAAAATTTATATTGACTGTAAAATGTTCTAGATTGCTTGGATAAATTTATTTGTGTATTTTATTTATCGTTTTATTGTTATAAATTAACTTAGAGTGAATTATGAAGTTATCAACCCGTAATTCCATGAGCCATGGTAAAATATTTTTTTTTAGGGAGTTTATATATAAATATATATAACCAATATATATAATATACTTGTTATATAGTATTATTAGTATTAATCTGAGTTTGAGTTTCTCCGATCTAATACTTTATTATATATTTTTAAATGTGCAGGTATATTGCCACAAATTGTCCAAAGCTTAAAAGAGGAACGACACAATTTTAAATTACATGCTTTGTCCACTTTAAGCGAGATAGCTAAACACAACCAAAAATTAGCCAAAAAAATTGTGGACATGAATACTTTACCTAAAGCGATAATATTTTTATCGACTAATTATACCACAGAAATCAAACTTCAGGTACCTATATTATTACCTAAGTATAGAAACAAAAATCATATTGCGTCTTCTTTATTATATCTGAATGATGTAAATTTTATACTTTTTTCCATTTTGAATTTACTAAAAAATATTATATGAACTATTAATGATATATATTTTTTTTAATCACTTATAACTTTTTTATATTCTTTTCTGACTTTATGAAATGGTATAATTGTAATATATATAACCTATTATTATACATGTTTATTTTTTAATATGTCCATAATGTGCATAGGAATATATTAATAATAGTTTATTAGCGCCAAAATAGGGCAATTGAGTGTACAGATAGGTTTCAACAAAATTATAAATATTAGCTAAAATAAAAATGATAATAATATGTAGTAATGTTAATAATATTAGTATTTAGTTTATAATGATATTTTTTTTTTATATGTGTATACATAATTTAAAAAAACATATATCACTTATGTTAATTTACAATTTCTTAAACTGAACATAAAATTATAATACTTAATAACTATGGATGCTGTATTATTTTAAATTTAAACATAAAAGCCAAAGTTTAGATACTTCATCAAAATTAAAATAGAAATTTATACTATTACAATTTCGGAGCATCTTAGATCTTGAATAAAAATTAGGTACCTATACCAACCTATTACCTCCAAAATTTCAGGACAAATAACTTGATAATTTAATATTTTAAAAACAAAATAAATATCAATAAATTTCCTTCTGGAAGAGGGCGTGTGAAACCTAATTTCAAAGCTAGTTTATCAATAGTACAATGAGTCGCAAATTTATTTAACAGATATCGTATTATTATTTATTAGGTACCACCTACCTACCTAATTTTTGTATATATTTGTACATATTTTGTACCTAAAATTTAAGATTTCTAAAAGTAGATATTTTAATTTATGCAAAATATTTTTAATTTAACTATTTGTAATATCATATAATATACTATATACCTACCTGGGATTGCAAATCCGTTGCACATCAAAATATATTGAGGGCATGGGAAAAATTAAAAAACTTATTAAATTATATTTTATTTTTAATAATAAATTATAAGACCATAATTGTTTTCTTATTTATTTATATGATATTCCACGAACGTTAGAAAAATTTGTCATCCTTACTATAGGTACCTACTACCTATATAGATAATATCCATTTATATACATTATATGTATATTTACATCGTACATTTATTTTTGTTTTGCAATACAAAAGAATTGTATTATTTATATTATTATATTAGCCATTATATCTTGTTCATATTTCTTCATTACTGCTTAATATTTAACTATTTTAAGGCAAGTGCATTAGCATTGATAAAAAACATTGCTAAGCACTCGTTGACCTTAACCGAAACAGTAATCGAGTCAAACATATTTCCGGAAGTATTGCTGCTGATGGCGCATCCAGACGAATCTATACGTTACAATTCGGCTGACGTCGTTTACGAAGTAGTCAAACATTCTGTCGAAGTACGTTCAGACATACGTTAAGATAAAATACAATAAATATCACTTATATGATCATTCAGGTTGTCAGGTCATATCAAACAAATAAAAACAACCAACGTTTTCTACATATTATATTGTATAAAAGTGGAGTGCCTGACTGCAGGGCTCAGGCTAATTCGAGTTTTCAATATTATTTATTATTATATTGTACTTATTTCTTATATATTATTACCTATATAGATTTCTAAGATGATCGTGACTACTGGCGGTATAGTTTCATTGTTGAACATAATTTTGAATAGCAAAGAATATCCTTCTACTCCAGCTATACTCGCGTTGGGATACATTTCCTCCATGTCACCATCACTCGCGATGGCTGTTATCAATTCCAAGGTATATGAATGCTTATTTTAATAGCTTTTATTTCATTTGATATACCTAGGTATACAATAATACATTTACCTACAATTTTTTTTCAATATGGCTGAAAGACTTGCTAAACGCATGTTCTTCAAGTATATTATATATAAATTTGTTGATTCAAAGTCATATTACTTATAAACAGGCACGCCCGCAGAGAAGTAACTCATTAGGCGCAAATTACTTTTAGTGCCAATATAAGTCATTGGGGGAGAGGTCTAACAGAGAAGGAATTTTTATATTTTTATTTTTATTTGAAAAATCTAAATTATAAAAATAATAAGGCTGGGCTTATAAGTACTAAGTTATAATTAATTTAGACATTTTCAAATTTGGCTATTTTACGCGTACATATGTAGGTACTTAAGGAACCTAGATAAACTTACAATTATTATGACTTTTTATGGTCGTACATAATGTTAACTTAGTATTAGTATTTTATGCTTAGTATTAATGTCTACAAGTAGGGATTTCATTAATTTAAATATCGAAATACATAGGTAATTTAAATTACTCAAAATTACCTTCTTCGTGTTATTTTGGCTGTACTCGTATATTGACTTTATTTTATTTTTTTACTATTATTGTTCATCTGTAAAACAATAAAAATTTATATTAAAAAAAAAATCTCAAAATAAGTATTATAGGCACATTGTGTTTACTGTTAATGATATTAGTAGGTACCTACCTATACTACACTATGAAATCAAAACTTTATTTTTAGAAATTTAACATAACCATTTGGTGTTTGATAAACGATGATACTTATATTATTGTTTATTAAACAGCTTTTGAACAATTTAAAGGATTTAGTACTTCATATAGTAGAATACTTAAATGTCTGAATTCCAAAAAAAAAATATCAATGATAGTAGGTATTTAGTCGTATACGCGAAATAATTACGAAACCATAATATTACGTGCTATAAACCGATGTTTATATTTTAATCGACGAGTCCGTGAATTGTATGGAACATCCTGATGACCTGACGCATGCCTTACCTGCATAATATAAATATTAAATTAAATTTAACATAATATATACACTCATAAGATGAACTGCTTATAACTTTCAGGTATTGAAACATTTGACTGCCGTCCTAAAAAGCGATACAGATAACGATTGTTTAAAAGCCGGTACAGCTTGGACATTAGAAATGATAGGTCAACACGGTGCTAAACATTCGAAATCCGTTTTTGATTGCAATGCCGTGAGCGCTATGATTGATGTGAGAACGATAAATAAAATCCTACAAGCAATTAGTGTCTAGTGATGCGCGTTAGTATGACGAATTACCATCAACAGGGATTATTTTTTTTCTTTCAGGTTTACATTGACACAAGTCCAACACGCGAGGCCCATCATAAATGCAAAAGTGCCATTCAAATCATACTGAGCAAATGCGAAGACTTTGCTGCTTTAGAACAATTGTTGACACCATCAACTCCTATAAAAATAATGCCGCACATACTTCTTAAAATGAGCAAAGTACTCACTAATTTCTCTGCTAATTATACATTTATAATTTATACATATATGGTCACATTAGATTTACTAGCACCAGTCAATATAAAGTAAAACCGTGATGGCATAATGAAACGTTACAACTTATAAAACAGTTGTTTTATTTTATATAAACACCTATTAATACACATCAGTTTGAAATAATTACGATACTTAAATATTTTATACTAATTCATATTACATTGCATGGGTGTACTCACGAGGGGGTGGGGTCATGTGTGTTACCTCCTGCCCCACCCATTGGCCGTTTTTTACGCGCTGTTTTTTTGTGTACCGATAGCCCCCTATACATATTATGCGCCTAGATATTATCCACTACCCTCTCCTACCATTGAAATTTCCTAAGAGCGCCACTGATACATTTCGTTAAATAATGTGCTTAAAAGCTATAGTAACATGTAATATGTAGTCATAGGTACACCGAGCTATTGTAATAAATAAGCTTAAGTTTCTATAATATACTATGTCACTATAATATATTTTATCCTATAATCTACATCAATAAACTGTCTGTTCTCACTATATCTATTATAAGTTATTACCTATTACCAACTACATTTTTGTTGTTTTCTTCTTCATTAATAAATATATTATTATTATTATTATCATCATTATTATCAAAAGCTATGTACTTACAACAAAATATTAAACATTTTGATTCAGATGTTAACAAAAAGCTTTAAAGCACGGCGAATTTTTATTAAGCGGGGACATTTGAAAATGATTCAAAACCTTAAACCAGAAATAAATTCACATCTGTATCATGTTATCAAATCTGTTAATTGTTGTTTCCCAGAGACTATACTACAGTAAGTTTAACATATTTAGCTTTCAAATTTAATTTAAAAATATATCTTTTATTTCAATTTTAATTAAGGATGGTATCTGGAGACATTCCAGAATCGATTTTGAAAAAATTGGACAAGTATGTGCCAAAAAGTCAATGTTTCTTATACGATACCGATATAAAAACTTGCAATATTTTCACCAATCCTGTTTAGTCGTGGAGAACACTATTTGAGGTGGAATCGGTATTTAAATATGATAAAGTTTTATACATTTGATAAATTATATTTACTAACACAATTTAAATGATAAATATATATATTTTTTATCTTTATATTTATAACGTTTTTTTATAAATACCTATAATTTCCATACACAATATAGGTACGCACATAACCATGTATCGGATTTAGGAGGGGAAGATCGAGGGGCCATACGTATGTATGTATGGCCATATGTCTCCACTACGTATCTCACACCATATGTTTTATGTTTTTGAGTAATCTTAGAGTAAAATCGACCATTATTATTTACCCAAAAATCATAGAAATTGAAATCTGTAATTAAATTACATTTAATAAAACTAAAATTATTTGGCCCCCACACGTCTCCTCAGTGGGCCCAGTATTTATATGTATATGAAATTTAATTAAATAAAAAAATCGATTCTTCCAAAGTGGCCTTAAAACAATTTAATATCTATTTCAATTTACAATATTTTATTTTACTTTTTAAGTCGAATATAAAGTCAAATAATATTAAAACATAACACCGATAGGTATGTTTAACTGTCAATAAATATTATTACCATTAATAATTTTTGAAATAGATGATTTTAGTCAAAGATTACTAAAAAGTCATAAAAAACGATTTTACGTGAATGAGTTTTATCTATGTTTGAGTAGGTTTGAGAGGGAAAACAAATATAGCACAGACCCCCTCTTTAATACATTTAAAAAAATTTTAGTAAAAATCATAAAATATATATTTATGCATTTATTGTACTTAGATCTTACACACTTTAATTAAAGTATGGTATAAAAATAAGAGAAATTTAAAATTATTGTGATACTTATTATTTATTCATTTTTTTTTTTTGCACAACTGCGTAAGTGATGATAATAATGCTTTCCTATATAATATTTAAAAAAAAATTGGACAAGTGGTACCGCTCTACTAATCAGTAGTAAAGTTTTCAAACATGTCGTTGTATGTAAAAAAATACAATTTAATAATTTTAAGAAATATGTATAAACATCTCATAAAGAGTCAAAATTGTTTGAAATGAACAAACAATTTTACCATGTACAGAAAATGATCATTTTAAAATTAGCAGAAAATTTCAAGTATCTAGGATTATAAGTTTTTGAATTACAGCAAAATTCAAAAATTTTAAATTCAAACGGTCATAAAAAATGAATAATTTTTTGTTTAAGGTACAAGCATTTGTAGGAAATCTTCTATCAACATTTCTCTTGTTAGCTATAAAAGGAAAAACATTAATGAATTTTTAACTGAAAGATATTTGAAAGTTTTCAAAACTTTGATGAATTTTGTCAAATATATCAAATTATATAAACAATTATCGTGACATGTATCTTTAATATTTTTTAACTTATATTAATGAAACTTAAAAGGAACCTAGCATTAAATTGCGAAGTCTTTTTACTAAGTGAAAAAGTTTTAATCAAGAATAATTTAAAAAAAAATCGAAAAATTTCTCAAAGCTTTAACTAGCGAAAAAAAGATCTTAAGAGTCAAAATATTTCAAAAATTTTGCCATTTATGGAAAATGCTATTATAAATTCCAAAGGTCTACGGTTAATTTTTGATTTAGGTACACCAAAAAAAATAAAATTGATTTTGCTTAAATTTACCACTTTTTTTAGTTTTTCTCGATGCTTTCTATCACTACACGAACAAGATGCTGATCTCAAAAATCGGATTATTTTTACCATCCAAAATATTGCAGAAAAAACAGAAAAAACACACATTATTGTCAAATCAATACATTCTTTCACTCCGCTCAGAATTTAAAATGTAGGTACATGATACATTATTTATGTTGCGTACGGTTTGAATTGCTCTTTTACCTATATCTTCCTTGCATAGGTATATAGGTATATCATAGGTATATTATGGTGGATATATGTGTATACCAACATCATATACCTACTAATAGCCGAAGGGCAAATATTGTATGGACTTGAACTGCTTCCGATTAAAATGTTTAGTAAATATAGGTGTACAAATATAATGTCAAATGTCAATAAGTCAATGTGTTTACTTTTCCATCGCGGGTAATTAAAAAATATGATGGATAATACAAATAAAAATTATTGACATTTTAGATTCTTAGCGGAGAAACGAATTTATGATTTTATAATGATATGTGTTTTTGCTTTTTTTTGTGTGCTCGTGTGTGCCCGTTTAATAGTAGAAAAATTATTCGATCTTCAATATTGAATGTGGTTTCTGGCAGTAAATTGTATCTAGTATTCTAGTAAGTACCTACTTTTTGGTTAGTCAATAAAATTCTTATTTAATAACATAATTAGATATATTTAAACGAATATAATAATATATAATAATGATTTATTCTCATTAGTTTTCTTATTTTAGATTCTGAGCGGAGCGATGAATGTATTGATTTTACAGTGATGTATTTTTTAATTTTTTTTAATTTTAATTTATGTCTATCATCACTTTTTAGGACAGTAAAAGTGCTTAGATTTTCTTCGACAGTATCTTTTCTAATAGCAAAGTGAATCTAGTTGGTAGGTACTTTGGGGGGTCAAATGTAAAAATTAAGGAAAAACGAGAATTTTTACGCAAACTCGATTTTGGTTTTTAGTGTAACTCTAAAAAAAATGATAATAGATACATTTAATTTTGACTGAATGTCTATATTAGCATTTTCTATACATAATAACATTTTCAAAATATTTTGACATATTTTAAGCTGTTAACGGACGTTTTAAGTTTCCAATTTTTTTAGTTTTTTATTCTATAAATATCAATAAAATTGAATTTGTTGGATAAAAAAAGCTTGAAAATGTAATAGAAGGCTCTTATAATATATTGTTATTTGTTTCAAAGACATGAAAAATATTAAAAATCGATAGTCACAATTTTTTTTATAAACATTTAAACTTTAAACTTTAAATATTGACAAAATACGTAAAATTCACGAATTATTTTCAGTTAGAAATACATGAAGCTGACACATAATCGTTTAACCATCTACTTTTCGTATAATTAGTGTCTTACGTTAAATGGATCACTCTGTATGCTTATACTAAGTTTTATATTAAATAATAATTAATAATATAATAAATGCAATATTTTCGTAAAAAAAAATGAATTCAACTAACCGTATTACTAACTGTAAAATAATTAATACATTACTATTTACTATATAATAGGTACTTAGTAATAAATGTAATAAAATATATTTAGTAATAGGTAGGACGTAGGTATAGGCTGACAGATCTTCTTAGCACAGAATCGTCTTTGGTATTATCATTGATTATACTATGTATAATCAATGGTATTATCATTGAATTCAAATTTAAGACGTCCATTATACAGCAGAAGCGTTACACACCTACTTGCCCACTTTTTTAGTTTTAATTGTATAAAATATATAATAATAATAGTATAATATTGTGTGATGATTAATGTGAGCACATAATTAAAAAGTTATATTCAATGGCCAAGATCAAAAACTGAGGGACATCTGTTTTGTATACAATTATATAATATAATCATCCTAACGCACAAAATAGTCTAAAAACACTGAACTTACATGATGTTAACTTAAGTATAAATAACTTGAGTTTAAATTCCAAAGTATAATGCATGTGAATTTGAAAAAGCACATACTGATCAATTTTCTATAAATGCTCGTAATAATCGTTTTAATATTATACCTACCTATAGCTGATCAAATCGATTCGTTACTCCTTAAAAAAATATAAACAATACATTATATTTAAAAAATAAACCATTAAAATTTAGTATAAGTCTTACATTATATAATGTGAAACCAACTTTGTATAATATTCTAATAAATATTCTAATATTATGTCGTTATTACTAATTCGTATACGATATAAACAACGCTAGCACTTATTGGAGGTAGTGGTGGGAAGAGGTGTGATATATATAAATATTTTTTAAACATTTATGTCATATAATATGTTTTAACATTTTATTCCGAGTTATACAGGGTGTAACAGAAACGACTGACCAAAAAAAAAATGTATGCTACTTAAACGTATGACAAAAATTGATAAAATTATATGATTAGTAAATATAGCTTAAGAAATATACCCATGCTAGCAAATTTTCAAAATAAAATATCAATATTTTAAAAATTCTAAAAAATAAGCTACTTGACTTAGATAAATGTTTTTACCATCCAAATCGTTCTTGTAGTCAGATTCACAAATTGGCTATTTTGAATTTATTCAAAACAATTCAAATCAAATTTAAATTTTTTTATTTTTAGTATTAAAAAATAAAAATAATTTTTTTATTACACGTGTAGCGCAAGTGACTATAAATTATACATAAACAAAAAATTTTTTAAAAATATTGATTAGAACAAAAGTTATTCCGAAAGTCAGTTCTTTCTGTTACACCCTGTATATTCCAGTCATTATAATGAGCGTTTTCAGAAACACATTTTTTTTTGTATACGACATTTATAAGCGTATATACGTTCCGACAATCCCATAGTTAATTTTTATTTTTATTTTTACATAAGGCTCATAATAACTTATGCTTTATGTATTATGTGGCAACATGGCTCTGTTAGTCTGATAGCATATAGAAAGTAGATGTCTAATAGAGTAATTTCATACAAACAACGGGAGATGTATCCTCTCCCATCACATGTGGCTTTATTTTTGTTTCTTATGAATATATTAAAGGACATACGGCTCGAGAACTATAATGCAGCTGGTCTGGTGTACGCGGCGACGGAAACTGGCAAGTTATCCCCTCCGTCACATTAAAATATGGTAATTACTACGACTGCAGTAAATTACTAATAATTATTAATTGTTGTTTTCGAGAATTTGGTATATTGTGAGAAATGATAATATATGAGAATAAGCTAACAACTTGATATCCCGGCGGGTCTGTTCCCATATAACTACACTGTAGATATTTTATAAAAAATAGATCATATTAATTAACAGAATATTTTGTCAACTCGTTACTAATTCCACATCCACGCGCCATTTAATTAAACACACACAATACATATATAATTGTGTGGAACTTAAGTTATTCATAATTCAACATATAATTATATATTATAAATTTTAAGCAATAATCTCGTTTCGATGCGGTTATCTTTTTGTTCTACTAGTATATCATTTACTAATAACCTATCTAAATTATTTCGTTCAAATGTCTATTTAGGCATACTGCTATTAAAATAATATGAAACTATATCACTGATATAATATCAACTATAAATTTGATTCATACCATGATTACCACGTATGAAGCATAATATACTCGTATTCAGTCATACGTATATACAAATTACATACACATTACACGTACCTACACATACCAATACGAATCATAGGCCATAGATACACTAAATATTATGTTGTTTTTACCATGATTTTTTTCGTCTTTTGACCTTATATTGATATTTTTGTTTTAATTAATTATTAAATGTTAAATATAAATTATGAATTTTCGACCAACTACAACCTGTGATAGACATAATATCGTATATTATAGTATAGTATACGAGTATGACAGAGGTATACAAACTTTTTCCACACGAAGATCTTTCGTATTTTCATAGCATAGGTGGGTACCCACTGACGGCTCCCAAATTATTAATGAAAAAATAAGATAATGCCTATTTATAATATGATTGTAAGTGTATTTATTTCATTACAAATTATAATGCACATTATATGTACTGACATCAATTATCGTCACGGCTATAGCCCATTTGGCTCCCGTTTTTCTCGAACAGCTCCTGTTTTACAAAAAGGTCATTTTTCAAACGGATCCCGTTTTACAAAAATATCAATTTTTTGACGACACAAATTCCTTCTCACTACACACAGATTTAGAACTGCCTAAAAAGAGGCGTGGCTAAAAATGAGTTTATGTATTTTTTCAGTCTTATATGCGCAGAATAAATTATAAAAATTTGGGTGATATAAAAAAATCATAGGTATTATAAATTAATATAAATTAAAAACGTGTTGGAGTTCTTTTACATTGTATAATAATATTATGCCAAGTATAAATCGTAAAGAATTTTTTTTTGTTGAATGCTGGAGTCGTTTGGAAATTTACGTATTTGTGAAACCTTTTTCGTCAGGAGCCGTTTGGGAACCAATGAATATGAGCCATTTGAGCTGATTGCGCAGATCGCGGAACAAGTCAATATGTAATCCATAGATTAGTACAATAATAATAATAATAATAATAATGATCAGCAACACAATTATTATCTTAAGAGGACGCCACACGGATATTTGTTATCTCTGTCTTACAAGTTGACAACATAGCAAATTATTCACTCAGCAGAACACATTTATCTACGTAAGTTAAAAAATTAGAGTAAATTGAGCTCTTATAAAATGTAAAGGTAAGATTATTTATCTAGACAATGGCATAAGATTTTTATTATATTTTAATTTTAAAGCGAGTTATGAGAATTTTAAAATGTACAAACAGTTTACAATTTTAATATACACATAACTCACTTTAAAATTATAATATAATAAAAAGCCTATGTTATTGTCTAGATAATAATCTTACCTTTAAATTTTATAAGAGCTCAATTCGCTCTAATTTTTAAACTAACGGAGATAAACGTGTTCTGCTAAGCGTAAAATTTGCTATGTTACTCACTTGTAAGACGGACACAACAAATGGTCGTGTAGCGTTCTCCAAATAATTATAGTTTTCATTTATCGTCTGATATCTTTTGGTATTGATATCTAAAGATTTGCTGCTAAATAGCAACACTGAACGAGTAATGAACGCATTCTTTTTTCAACGAACGTGAACGTGAACGCGTTCTTTTTTTAATGAACGCATTAATTTATTTTTTTAGTAAACGTTCCAAACACCGGTGTCAAGTAGGTAGTTAAGGGGTTTTCAAAAATAATTTTTAAATATTTTGATCAAAAACAATGTACAATTGTATAATATTATATATGGTTTGAGGCTCTTTTTAGAGTTTTGCCTACAGCATCAGAGCTCTCTATATTATAATACGCCTACTTTACCGTTGGTCTCGGTGAAGTTGATTTTTAAATTTTGGTTGTTGTTAAGTAGGTACCTGCCGAAATGCATAGGCACAGGATAATATTATATTGTTATTGTTGTTGAATCGGACTGCGCATCGTGTCTGTGTGTCATGTGATTTGATTCAAGGACGACGAAACCGGTTTTTTTCAACCCTCCGAGTAGTATCCGATGTACCTTACTATTATATACCTCGAGTATACACTAAACACACCGGCCGGCCACTGGAAATGTATTTCATTCCCAAACAGGCGCTCTCATCGCCACCTATCGGCCGTTAATAATCGAGCAACATATTATTCCGTTGCTGCAGCGTTATAATATTGCTGTAATACCTGCCTATCCCTCCGGTGCAATACAACGCTGTCAGTTGTATTTCCAACGCAGTAGAAAGTACCTACCTACTTCCTACCTACTAGAAACGCGTGCGCCTGCAATTTCATTTATAAGTGAGTACACCTAGCTTCTATACATATATTATGTTCTAGATAAAATTAATTAACATTATTATTATTATTATTATTATTATTATTCATTATCACAATCGCTTGACTATACGTCATATACATAATATACATAACGTAGTATATAATGATAGTCTCAATGCTAGTCTTACAACCGCGGCTTTTATAGAATGTTATAATTAATTGCATCGGGTCCAATATGTTAATCGATATAATTATTATAGCCGGTGCGATATCGTATCGATGACTGATTACTACGGCGCCTAATTTAATGTATTTTAATGTTGGTACGCAAATATTGCCCAAGTACTTGAAGTACTTTCAGTCCTAATATTCAACATTTTAATTTCATAATACTACAAACGGATAGTACCTATAGCTATGTTATCGAATTATTATTATTACTTTACTATGTATATATGCACAACCAATGTCCAACAATCGATAATATTTAATTTTAATTAGATTACAAATTTTCCGGGTGTTTGTACGTAGAATTTTTGCAATATCCAAAATATTTCGTTTCGATCAGACAAAATTTTTTTTCCACGTTATTTCTTATTGGTAATAAGTAATAATTTACGTAAATAATATACACATAGTACGTATACGTGTATAATAATAATTCAACATATGTTTGGGCGAAGTTATCTTTAAACATATGACGTTGCCACATGTTTAATATCTATATATGACGTATATAATATACATTATTATGTATTGTATCTTATGACTTATGTTAGGTACACATGAGTACATGACACACGGCTTATCAAGTTACCAATCGTATGAAATATTCAGCCAACTTTAATACTCTAAATAATTATTATAGGCACTTAACTAATTTATAAATATATAACATATAATATGTAATACCATTATTAGAGTAATAATGAAATTATATACCTACAAGAAACTGAAAGACGATGCAATTTACCTTATAGTTTAATAATTTATATACCCGTAGCCAGTAGATATACACACAAATGACACATCTAAAATATATATTACACCTAAATGTAACTACCTATGTAATATATAGTTACGTATTAATCAATGAATATAATAACAAAAGTAACAAAATATTTTTTGACACATGCGACACGTACATTTATATTTTATATTTTAGGTAATATTTCTAATTTTTATTGCATAAAATTGTATTGAATAAGATAAGTACTGCATAACAATTATGGAATATAATTAAAATAAATAATAATTAATATTATTACTAATGTAAATATGTTACCTATGACTATATTGTTCAAAAAATATATATGGTAAATTTGCAAAACTTATATAAGTTGACATAGGTATATTTTGATGTTTTGAGGATTGGTGAGGATGTGGTGAGGCTTCAGTAGGTTGAGTTCAGTCATTTCTAAGTTCAGCAATATTTTCACGATTGACGTTGACCGTACCGTAATAAGCAATAACGTGAACCATGATTCCCAGAATACAATAACTTTTTGATGTAATGAAGTGATTCAATTGTTCATGTTAGTGTAATTAAATTGTTAGTGGCAACTGTTATAAAATATACCATGAATGATAAGTAGAATTGGATTCTACTCTCTGGTTTATGAAATATACTATTAAGCGATAATATTGTAGTATATAGGTACCGCTTACTAACTCCTAAATTCAGCCAATCACAACGCTGATTCTTTTCATAAAATCACGGTTAGCGGTTAAAAGCGAATCAATTAATACTTTATCAATGAATCAAAAGACGAGATTGACATACATAATACTTAAAGAACTCGTCAGGGGTGATGTCAGAGTTAAAAAATTAACTTGAAACTGGCCTTCGTTGATCCATTTCATATCTATGCGTCCAATATTTTTTCTCGGTAGTTATTTTTTGTTTTAATTTTTGTCTTTTATATAAACTATACACTACACAAATTGCTTCAACAACATCTAAAGTCTTCATTTTATAAAACAATGAAAAACAACTTATTTATAGACTTTACTATAATAGACACTGCAGTATTACAATTTACCCAAACCACTCTTTGTATACTAGTAATGTTATAATAAGTTTAAACGACACGTGAATTTCCTAGTGTGATACACCATATATGGAAACGGTTTTAAATTACCGCAATTTTTAACCGCAACCACGTGCGATTACATCGCTCAGTGTGAAACTAGCTTAAAATTCCCATTCATTTATTTTTCCGATTCGAACAGAGTATAAGGATAATTTATTTTTATAGAGTTGGCTGCTCTGGAGTTTATTCAAGATGGTAGTTTTCTACTGTATAACTTATGTATAGGTACGTATACAAAGGTATATTTATACAAAGATCTGTAGGTAGAGGGTGGGTATACGGTACAATAAAATATATTTTTCGGTCACGCCACACTCAATATTATTACCTTATTGTGTATCAATATAATACCTAAATTTAAAATGGGAATGCTATGTCTAAACTTCTACTTAGGTACATATATATATATACATCATCCTAAGCCGTCAGAATAGATATATGTTTCTGAGAACGTTTTATTCTGTTTCTGTATGAGTAGGTATAACGTAAAAATAATACATAATATAAACTTACGAATACAATACTCAGAAAAAATACCATTCAGAGTATATAAAATATTTGGGCGTTTTATTATTGTCAAATAACCATGTACATTCGATCGAGACAACATGTTTTACCAAACATTTTCGAACCTCTGGTCTCATATAAAAAAAAAAAACATAGGATTAGAGACGACCTGAAAAATAAAACACATTATACATTGTAGGTAAATACATAGAATTTCAGATGCTGAGTGTATATTATATTGATTTTGCAATGAGGTGTTTATAATTAATACTTTTTTTGACTTAATTTTAATTAAAAAAATTATAACGATCACAAACTATTGACATGTATACAATTGTTCTTATCTAGGTATACGTATTATTCTGTTTTTTTTTATGCGACGAAACGTGTCTATATGACACAATTTATATAATCAACAGTCGGCACCGTGGTTATTATCTATACAAAAAAAAATAATATTTATAATATGATTTCCGTTCTAGATCGTTTTTGATACTAACGTGGTATAGGTACGTCCTGAACGGTGGTTTCAGTAATGAGCGGACCGTGGACGGAGGTAAAAAAATATTTATGGTTAAATAAATTATGTTTAATGGTCAAGCGTACTGTAACGCAGGTTACATAGCCACATATAGGTACTTACACGGGCGTACTAATACACCTATACGTTCAACAGGAAAGATTAAAATTAATTATATTTATAAATAGCATGTAAACTGTTAAGTATGTATCATATCCAGAATTATAAGTCACATGCAATTTAGTATTCGGTGTACCGAATGAACAAAAAAAAACTAACTTGCGACGGATCGGGGAATACACACAATACGGTGTCGCCGCAACTCCTCCGCGATCTCCTCCCGATGTAGGTATAGTCAATACTAGGCACAAGAAGTACCAAATCGATACCCGTTGCTGGGGTTCGTGATTCTAGAGAAAATATAGATATCGGTCGATGGTGGACGTTTGATAACACACGAATACAATACGGGAACATATCAATATAGAACTAAGAATTTTACCACTTTTAAACTCAATTTATATTGTTAGGAATACTTTATTTTTAAATATATCAAGTATCAACGGTCAGACATACCGAACTTTGTTTTCTCACATTTTTACACAACCTTTGTATTTTCATTGTTAACTTATAAGTTTGATGGATATTAGTATAATAGTATATTACGAAAGCTAGTTTTGTAATATTAGCTATTATTAATTATAGTAATTATAGTAAGATAATAAAATGCAAAGGCCGGAGTAACCAGCTTGGAGCAATAATTATTGTTCTATAGCTTAAAAGTTTATTTGTAACTAGTTACAAATTATTCATAAATACACTTAAAAAGGAAACATACAATCATAATACACATTACACACCCTGTATATACACAAGACTAAACGTGAGTGGTCGACGTTAACATAAATATAAAATATCGGGTGTGTGACAAGTGGGCAGTGGATTACATGGACAGCTTAGCAATTAAATATATTTTGTTCGTGGGGTCGTAATATTTTTGTGGGCTTATAACTTATAATGTAGAGAAATCGTCAAAGAATGCGCACGCAACCATTGAATTCTTGATCGTGTCAAGAATGTCGTTGTAAAAATGTAAAATACAGGTAGGTACCTAATAGTTTTGATCAGATAA
This sequence comes from Acyrthosiphon pisum, assembly GCF_005508785.2. Lineage (NCBI taxonomy): Eukaryota > Metazoa > Arthropoda > Insecta > Hemiptera > Aphididae > Acyrthosiphon > Acyrthosiphon pisum. The sequence goes on along the minus strand of NC_042493.1, from coordinate 89,756,056 downwards.
TTTCCAAAATATGCGTCAGGGTTAAATTAAAACCTGAAACGACTGTTTGTTGTTACAAGTATCTTCAGAATACCTACCTATAACTATAATATTATAATATATTTATGATAATTCATAAAAGCCAGTCCCGAGTAATATTTATATTTTAAAAAATTTCTTATTCAACAGTATTACCCAAACAGATATTTGGGATATAATATGTTTATTTAGATTTCTGTTCTAAAAATATCGTAATTATGTGTTTGTGTGAATTCAAATTTTTAATTTTAAATTAATATTTGTAGAGAAATATAATAGATATATTTTCCTAAAAACTGTTGTTTAGTAAATTTTAACTTAACCAACATTTCCCAATGTGTTGTCCGAAAAGATTTTTTTTTTTATGCAAATTTTTATCCCTATGAAAAAATAATAATAACGTTTGAATTAATCATAACATTTCACTGAGGTTTCCTTAGTACTTATGTTTTTATTCAAAGACGGAGTTTAGGTATTTTTAAATTTTAATACAAATTGTATGTTTCTCGGTCTTATTGAAAAATTCACATTTATTAAATATGTAATTGGTGTGTTATTGTAATTATTAATAAATAAAAGTAAAAATATAAAATAGGTGTTTCTATATTATTATAATACAAATTACAAATATATTAACCTTATTGATAATATTATCAAATATAACTACAAAGTAGTTAAGTACTTATTAAATAATATACCAACAGGCAACTAACGTAAATATTAGTATTTGAAAATGTCATGAAATTGAAAATTGCGTCAAATATTTCTGTATTTTAATAAATATATTGTTTTTTTTTTAAATAAGTTTTATACTTATATAAACCTTATAGTCATAAATAACCTTCATAATTTTATGGTATATTCATACCTAACCTTTTGTTCACTTATGTTTTTTCTTTCTAATACCTAACTGTTGAGCATTAATAATAATTGAAGTACTTATTGGAAGTTAAATAAAAAAATATATATACCTGACCTTTGGTATTAAACATTAAAAATGGTATTCAAAATGTTTATATTGACAAAAAGAAACATACAAAAATGTTTAAATTATACAAATATACAATATTATACATATTATATATTATAGTAATATCAATGATTTACCTAGTACTATTGGACTATATAATTAATAAATAATAAAATAACCATCATCATAACCATTTTTATCATAAAGAATTTCAATATTTCACGTTTTTGTGTTATATTTCATACTTCAAACACTAGTACCTACCATTACCTACTTAAGTATAATATTATAATTAGGAAATAATTTATGTACACCAACGGGAGGTAAATGGAAATGTGATTCATTCACATTGGCTTACCAATATTGTCGATCTATGAGTAAAAACATAAAAAAATAAATAAAAAAATAAACCCATAAACCCATTATTATCTGTCAATAATTTTGGCATCATACGAAAATTATTTTTATTTACTAAATACTGATTTATAATATAAATTTAGTATTTCGTCATTACGGCGACGTCATTTATGTGCATCAAAATATCAAATGTGTACCTATTTTATATTTTTAAATTTATCTACTTAATATTAAATAGTATGGTTGCATTTTTTTAAATATGTTATAATATATTTTATTTCTGACCAAAAATCAAAATTCTAATTGTTATAAAAAAGTCTGCTAAAATGTCATGAGGATGAGGATAAATTATAATAATACTATTAAATATTAATAGATGATTACAGTTTTTGAATTTAGTTGGTATTTTATCATTTAGAACACACCTGTCTTGAAATAATATTTTTTTTTAATTTTAGTAAGTTAAGAATAGATGCGTGTAAAGCGGTCGTTTTTTTTTTTTTACAGGAATTGTTTTTGCAATATGTACCTAATGGTCCGATTACTATTTTATTTTGACTTGCTAATAATTTGGTAGACCTATCAAAAAACTGAAATGACTACCCATGACGGTTACTGTTAAATTACTTTATTACTATCCAATACTGAGGCGTACCTGATATTAGTGATATCATCTACAAATTACAATATAGATGGATACTATTCAATTGAAGGAGACATTTACCGAATTTATCTTAAGAATATATAGGTATCTAACAATTTAAAAAATAAATAATCTCACATAACTCCAGCATTTACATATTATTCCAAAGTAGTACACTTCATACTTCTTCTGTTGAGTTTAAAGTTGCTTATAATGATTAAAATGGTAACTATTTTATCATTTAAGCTCAGATTAATTTTCCCAGAGCTAAATTAAATATTTACTGGTGCGGACCCATTACTATAATGTAAAAACAAACATAGGTATTACGGTACTCCTATCATATTACTAAATATTTAAACATTATAGCATTGGCTTACCTACACATTATTTTATAATTATTAAATTTGTGTTTTGTACTAGGTTTATTGATAATAATTAATTATTACTGACATTATCATATTGTTATTGATTTAAAGCAAAATACTTATATTACGTTACCCAAAATCAAAAAATAATTATATGAATTATTTATACATTTTTGCATAGGTATGTACCTACCTATATTTGTGTAGATATGTATGCGACATATACCTAGACAGAGTGCGATAGCCGTATAGGAACCAATAAATATTAAATTTTAACAACATATTCAAATAATAAAAATCTTTAAAGTAATTATTACTATCATTTGGGTCCCTGTAGGTATTTAAAATAATTCATAAAATAAAAACATACATTTGTATAAGTTTGATGATTTAATAATGTAAATTATTTAATTTGGTAAATACCAAGTCACATATATTACGTATCTATGTCGTATAGGTATTCTGATTAATATGCACACTCGTACAATCAATTATATTTTCAAAAGGAAAAATAATTTTTGAAATTCATATATTATTTATATATTTATATAAACATGACTAAAAAGTAAAAACTATTGAACCATTAATAAAAAATAATACCTAACTGTTGAAGCTTATTTTTACTCAAAACATTTTTATTTTTAATAGAAAATGTTATACCTATTAATGACAAATAGAAAACGAGCTATTTATACATATTATTATATACCTATCTAATTGATATAGGCAAATGATTGCTATAAACTGCTGAAACAATACCTACATTATTAATATTTTTTATATAATACAATATACCTACCTACACAAGTACACAACTATTAAAGTTTATAAAAAATGTCAAAATAAATAATGTCGAAGCCCGAAGGCATCATTATAATATTATGTATTGCGCCTATTATAAAATATATATTTTGTACTTTTGTAACATAATACTCGATTTCCAAAGCATCTTTTGGTAATTTGGTACCTATATGTACCTATACGTATTTTACGTGCACACCAATTATTATTATTTATACCTACCTACTACCATACTATTTTATTATTGTTGGTCGTTGGATGGCAATTAGCCGTTGGGAAATCGGAGGTAACCCGAAACCAGTAGCTATCTATGATACACCGGTAGGTACCGACCGACTACTATAATAGCTGTTATAAAATTAATATAACGTTAAGGAAAAAAAAAAATCACCTGAAGGCCGGAACGGTCGGCGGGTTGTGTAATATATTCGTATAATAATAGTGGAAGCCGGGCAGGAGTCGCCGGCTCGCCGCCGAAACGAAAGAGCAGAGTTCACTAGCAGCTGATAACGAACCGCCGATAGTGTAGCTGATAACGAATAATGTGAAAAAAAAATAAATTAAAAACCGAACAAACACACTGATACCGAGTACGAATTATGCATAATATAGAGTTTAGACGTTGTACAAAATCTATAACGACTCGAACGTTCCGTGAAATTTTATCGTCCAAACTTGCCAACAACACGACGTCGTCTCGTTACTGCACACATGCTTAATGTCGTGTGCAACGTGCGTTTTATATTGTAGTCTTTTCTCAGGAATAATCATGTGAAAAACGATTAGGCACATTTAGTCTCGCGATACGGACTCGCCGGCACCGTCGTCCGGCCCGAACCGAAAACCGATACGACGATTGTGTGCAGTGTTCCTAGAAAATTTGATGATGGTCATCGTTACTGAATAATATTTTTATCGTGATGATAACGCGTAAAGAAAAAACTAAAAAGCAATGGTATATTTATATCGTTGTGTGACATCTTTACGCCGAACCTCGTAGTATTATAATTTTAATATTTTTTCTAGTCACTAGTCGCGTAGAAAGAAAATCCGAAACCGTTCCAAACGATGTTGGCAAGTTGGAATATTATAATAATAATAATAATAATAATAATAATAATGCTGTTTAATTTGAAATGAACAATATTTTTAGTTCATACCCTGGCCGCAAAAGTGTTCACGCGAGTGTATTGATTTTTGTTTTTCTCTTTCAGATTAGACGTATACTGTGATGACAAATGGATATCATGTTCCTTATCGTCATAACCGTGTTGCTGGTGATCGCAGCAATACTGTTTGCGGTGTCCAAAAAGTATGTGGTGGAAAAATTGAAACAAGAAACCAACACAGACTTCCAGAAACTCCAGAAACGTTACTTGATCGTGTACTGCTTGGCGTGTTTTGCTGATTGGCTGCAAGGACCGTATGTCTATAAATTGTACAAACAGTACGGTTATAATGAAGGAGAGATCGCTGTACTTTTCATTACCGGCACCATATCCAACAGTTTATTTGGTACCATAACAGGAGCACTGGCAGACATTTACGGCCGTAAAATGCTATGCATTTCTTACGGTATATTATACTCAGGGTGTTGTATGACTAAAATGTTTGGGAACTTTCAATTATTGCTTGTTGGACGCATGTTAGGAGGTATAAGCACGTCTATTCTGTATTCGGCATTTGACTCGTGGTATATTAATGAGCATATCAATTATTACAAGTTACCAGAAGAGTGGTTGAATAATACATTTGCCAAAGCAACATTTTTTAACGCTACACTTGCTATACTAGCTGGATTGTTGTCTTACTTTTTGGTAAGCGTGTTGGAATATGGACCTGTTGCTCCTTTTATAATGGCCATTCCATTTCTTATAACTTCTAGCATATATGTTATCTCTGTTATAAATGAGCACTATATTCACAACACAAAGTCTGCTTCGGCGTCAGTGAAAAAAGCTGTTATTCTGTGGATAACAAATAAAAATATCTTCACCCTTAGTGTTGTTCAGTCTTTGTATGAAGGTGTCATGTACTTGTTTATATATATTTGGACCCCTACATTTGACGTGTTAAAAGACTCAAAACCACCGTTGGGGCTAGTATTTTCAAGTTTTATGTTAGCTCTGATGATCGGTTCAAAAATATATTCAATATTATTGGGAAATAGTTCTTTAGATTCAAAAAAACAACTGCAACTGGCTACATTTACAGCAAGCTTTTCATTTTTAATTTGTGCCTTGACAATATCAAACATATTTTTTGATTACAATGGCCAACAAAAATACTATAAAGTAATGACTTGTTACTTTTGTTTCTTATTGTTTGAAATTTCCATTGGTATGTACTTGCCATCTATGACATATTTAAAGAGTCAAGTAATACCAGAGAAGATTAGGGTTACCATATCAAATGTAATTAAAATACCTAGCAATCTTTTCATTTGCTTGGCACTCTTATGGATATATTTTAAAGAACCAAATGAGAAAAATATAATAAAAATTGAAGAGAATCAAGAACCTGATGTAGATTTTATTTTAACAATTTTTGTAGTATGTTTTATTGCTACACTCATAACATTTATATTTTCTAAAATATTTTCTAAGTTTCACACCGAAACATACAAAGACATAATTAAACGTCATGAAATTGAAGTTTAAATATGTTTATGGCAATGTGATTATTCATATAATATAGGTATACTATGTTTACCTAATTAGCAGTGGTGCAGTGGAGGGTACACACGGGTACACGGTGTGTACCCACCTCCTAATATTATATTTATACGTGTACCCTTAACAAAAATTGCGGTACGCATGTTAGGTGAAGCCCCCCACATTATTTTTTGCAATGATTAAGGTGTGTAACCATAAACTTTTAAGGACTATATTACTGCTAATTAGGTACTAATTATTAATGAATTTAATTTAAGTTACCCACTTAATTCATATAAAGTGATTATATTTTTGACTTTTTTCTTTTATGTTAACACCAAATTGAAATGATTCATATCTGATTTATAAACATATGTATTAACCAGAACATTTTCTAATTCTAAGCTGGGACTGCAAATAACAAAAAATATAATGTAATGTTTGTGTTAGTATCTGTTAATAGTAAATTTAAAATTGATTACCAATGTATATGTTTTAAACTGTGTATTAATTATTGACTTGTTAGCAATTTAACTCAATAACCTAAAATAGAAAAATCAATTCTCTGTAGATTATGTTTGTGAATTTTTTCAGCTCAACAAATTTGTTATAATATTAATAATTTGTTACAAATATATTTATTACTATTTAAACATTTAGAAAGATCATTTATTATTAAAGACACTTCTAATTGTTATCAATTTTGTTACAACTTATATAATGTTAAAATAGTTATGTTTTTTGTTCTGATGATTTACCAATGTAGATGTACAATTATTGTTTAAGCCTGGTACACACTATGTCTCTCATTATAGTAACTCTCACAATATCATGTATAATGGTTGCTTTCGCAAGAATTTAATAGGTACTACCTTTGCGTGGACCCGGCTTTATTGTTATTCATTACTTTAATTCTGTTCTATATCACTGTGACTTAAAATTGTTGTAACATTACAATTGTAAATGGTTTTGTTTATTTACTATTTTTAATACTAAAATGTGTAAGACATATATTGACATATATTTATACAAAATAAATATTTTAAAAGATATTTTCCAAAATTGTATTTGCTTATTATTTATTAGTTTTAACTGAAATATATATTAGATCTGAAAATAGAAAACATAGTTTCTCTAGACACACATCTTAAAAAAATGTAAAATCCTAGTAATATAATAAGATTTGAAGTTTTTAGTAAATTTGTCTATAGTCCATGTTCCATAATGGACTCAGATATTTTATGGATACAAAACAAATTCAATTTCTTCATTAGGTTATAAGTTATGCTACAATATTATAAAAACATTCAAGCAAAACATACATTTGTTGGTAATAACTAATATCTATCATATTATAATAAATAAAATGTATAATCAAATGACACACTATGGAATAAAACATAACGATTATTAAAAATTGATTTATATAATATTACAATGCTGTTTAGCTTAAAACAAAATGTTGACAGATGAATACTCAAAATCACATAGAGTCCAATTCTTGGACATTTTATACATAGCATAACTAACCACCGATAAAGATGTTAAAAAATATAAATTCTTTTGAAAACAGTATTTAAATACAAAAAAAATTTAAGTAATTTTAAATAGTTATTTGTCAATCAATTTTTTTTATGTAGTATTGGTGTAAACATTTTTATATGATTAATATTCAATTAATTAATTATCGAATATTTTTAGTTTTTCTATCTTTAAATATCGATAAGTGATACTAAATTTTTAGCTTGGTCAAAATGCTTGAAAATTGAATACAAGATTACATTTTTACTCATACATTTTTCATATTTTATAATTTTAAAAATATCGAACGTACATAGGTATTCACAATATTATTTTATAAGCATGTTTAAACTTAGAATTTTGACCAAAATTTCAAAAATGTACAAACTATTTTATACCTAGTTATAAATTTATAATATTTTATTTCATTTTCTAATATTTGAATATTTAATACGAAATTCCACAAAAAATCTACAATTTACAAATAAAAAAAAAGTAACGGAAATTCACATACATTTTTTATGAGCGTTTGAAGTTCAAATTCTAGATTCTAAGCGGAATGATGAATGTATTGGTTTAAGTGTTTTACAATTATGTGTTTTAGATTCTGGGTGGAGCGATAAAAGTATTGATTTCACAATGAACTGTGTGTTTTTTTTTATTTGTGTCTGTGTACAAGATAAGAGGTCGAAAAAATGCTTAGATTTTCAACTTAAGTATCTTGTTTGGTGGAAAGTAAATCTAGTTGGTGTATAGGGGAGGTAAAAATTTAAATTTCCCAATAGTTTACAAATAAGTTACGCTTATATTAGCATTTACATTACATCATAAAATGTTCGAAATATTTTAACTCGTTTTGGGCTGTTACGGATATTTTCAATTATTTTAGTTCTTTAAATATCAATAAAATTTAATTTGTTGGGTTAAAAAGCGTGAACATTTGATACAAGCCTCCTGATATATTGTTACAACTTACAATAACAGTTGAATAATATTAAAAACTATATAATGCACAATTTTTTTTATAAGCATTTTAAGTTTGAATTTGGACAAAATGTATCAAATTGAAATTTAAAATGATCTTGTAGTTAAAAAATAAAAATGTATAAAATGTTCAAATTTTATAGCTAATGATTGAAATTCTAAAACAAGGTTCCACGTAAATAGGTTAATAAATTACTTTATTCACAATAATATCATCAAATATACCTACTTAGTACCTAATATCATAGGAATATAAATGACCGTCTTCGATCAAAATCGTTCTTCGTATTAAATTTAATAAAATAAATGAATTTAATAAATTTAATAAATTTAATTCATCACCTTTTACGACAGTCAAAATGTTTAGTTTTTCTTCAATAGTATCTTATTCGATGGGAAAGTGAATCTAAGTTGGTGCATTCGGGAGGTGAGTATTTTTCAAAAGCCCCTTTATGTATTTTGTCTGCCTTTATCAAAAAAAAATGTCTACTGGAAAGTCAAATTAAATTTTAACGAGCGTTTGAAGCTCAAAATTTTACAACTGGATATTCACTCGATTTCTCATGCAGCGATTTTCTTATTTTGTTGTAAATTTTTAAAGCGAATAACTGTGTATACTTGAAATGTTTGTTTTATCAATAAATTCATATACTTGGTAAAATGTTCAAAATATTTTTACTCGTTTTGAGCTGTTTACGGACAATTTCAAATTTAAATTTTTAAATTTTTTTTTTTCTATAAATAACAATAAAATATTTGTTGGGCCAAAAAGTGTAAATAATTATAATAATAATAATAATAATAATTTATAACTAGTACTAGTATGGACGTCCATACTGTAACAAAACAATATAATATAAGTAATCAGTTTTTTCTATAGACATTTGTTCAGACGAAATTATTAAAAGGCTTACGACTTTAGTTATTTTGTTATAATTTAAAAATATTAATGTTATTTTTTTTTTATATAAGCTTTCAACTAAAAGTTCGTACTATACAACAGTTATTGGAATACCTATACATAATTTAAAAATATTATTCGTGGGTAGTTGAAACTTTTGAATTATACTATATTTTGAACAATGACATTTTCAAATTTAATGTTTTAGTCAAAAATTAATTCAACCTACAGACCTACTGTATAATTATAGGTACCTACTAGAATTTAAAAGTAAAATAAATTACTGTAATTGCATTTAGGCATATCATAAAATATACTTACCTAGTAGTTAGTACTAAACTACTTAAGTACCTATTAATATATAGGCTGACGGTCTTAGAATCGATTTTCGTTTGCACTAATTTATCATTGAATTAAAATATAACATATCCTTAACAGTGGTCAGTGGCCAACTCGACACAACCTGTACAGAAGAGCGGTATCTACTTGCCTACCTTTTTAAATATAAAATAACAATATATAAGTATTTCAAATGTATTTTTTGAATATAATTGGTCGCATGGCCATCGTCTATATTAAGTGTAAATTATGTCGAAAGGTAAACATATTTAGGCATGTTATTAGCTTATCAAATGGATAGAATTGGTGAACTTAGGATTTATTTTTGGAAAAGGTTAGGTGTCATGATATTTTAAAATATTTTATGGCTATACATTTTGATACGGGTATTTTATAAAGTGGTAATACATAATGCGACGTGATTGAATCTTGTTAATTCATATTAAAGATAACACGTGATAATATAACACACATTTTCTAACGCGAGGTACGACCAACCAGCCCCAGGTAAACTTTTGACCTAAAAGACTAAATTTTGAAAAATATATTTAGGTAGGTACATAACTATCTTTGCTTAAAGTTATACCTAACTATAAAGTGAAACGTGTGCGCTGTGTCGGATCAAAAAATATTCTATAAATAATCGACTTTAGACTTAAGCTATAATAATATTATACGTCATGTTCACGCCTTCACATAATATTGTGAATTAAATCAAACAGAAATGACACTGCTCAATTCTGGGTGACGACCGAGGAGCGTCCTCGGGATTTATACTTGTATATTAGGTTACTTACAACTTACAAGTGTGAATTCAAAAGTTCAACGTTTGTTTAGTTAGGAAAACTATATCATGGTTAGTGTTTACCATCGTTAAATATATATTTTGTCTGCCATTGGACCTTATATAGTTTTACTATAATATAATGGAATAGACTATATAGAATATATATAGATAGGTATATGTACACACACAGAGTGGCAACTGATATTTTCTATGATATATAGGTAATCGATATTATATTACCTATATATTATTATATGATGATATTATATAAAAATCGAAAATCAATTGATATTTTATATTATTTTATATTGCATTGCATAAATCATTTGATAAATTAATAATATATAGCTTTGTGTAAAATAAAAATAAATCTGCCCAAGTTGAATAATTATTAAATGATAAAAAAAATATATTAAAATAACAAAGTTGCTTATAATAATTGCATGTTTCATAAAAATAAGAGGGAAAAACTCAATATTCATTATAGCTGGTTATAGTCTTACTAATGAACTATAGTTACCTATATAGAGTATGGATAGGAATAAACCAGATAGGTACCTAATAATATGTGCAATAATGTACCCATATAATATGTACAATTATAGGTAGGTAGAGAATTATAAAATGAGGCCACTGAACAGTAAATATATTACTATCTATAATATATTATAATGTACATTAACAATTCAGTGTAAGGGACTTTGAAATGTTATTGTGTCTTGGCCTATGGCCCCGGGTCCTTTATATTGTGATTTCCCACCTTACCGAACCCAATATTTACCACTTTTTATTTAAAATAATTTGTATACACATTTATAGCTGTAAATCGTATTTATGTCTAAGATTAAGGTTATAATTATATTCTAGATTTTTAAATTTTAAATTTGATAAATGTCAAAAATCAGACTTTGAATGCTTAAAAAAAAAAAATGTGCCTATGTATTTTTAATATTTTCAACTGCTATTTAAGCTATATCATGAGCCTTGTATTATATTTTTACGTTTTTTGGCTCAACAAATAAAATGTAATAAATTGATATATTATATAGAAAAAAAACTAAGTCAAAATATTTTGAAAATTTTATCAAATATAGGAACTGATAAAATAAACATATGATATAAATCTCAAGTGTTAACGGTTATTCGTTTTTAAATTACAACAAAATAAGAAAATCGCTAGGTACCTACCTATACAAGAAAAATCGAATATCCAATGTTGTAAAAATTTGAATTTCAAACGCTTTTAAAAATTTAATATGACTTTCTTATAGACATTTTTTTTTTTTTATTAAGGTCGATAACCTTATAAGGAATCTTGTATTACATTTTAAAATCTTATATTTAAAAAGAATCTAAAAACAAAAGAATGGATAACAAAAGAGTTGAATTTAACACATCCATTACTACTAATGTACTGTAAAGGACTCAGTAAGTACCCACCTGTCAACCTTTTTTTAAATTTCTTTGGCATTAACTTGTAATAGCATATAATGTAGTACATAATATATAAATTATATACTCAAACACATCACACATGATAACAATTGATAAGAAGAGTTCACAAAATATAAACGCCATTAAACGGGTATTTTTTGTCAGAAAATTGGGTGTCAGCGAATCAGCCGTCGGTGAACCTATGCCAAATTCCCCAAATTAATCTTATTTTGATTACCCGTATGAATTATGGATGGTAAAAATTAAAATATATTTTTGAGTTTATATACGATTTAAAACTTATACAATTAATAACAAATATGAGTGTTAAAATAAATTTCAAAATTTACCAGTGCTTTGGAGTTTTTATTCGTTGACACACGCACACTATTTTCTATCTATACGGAATTAACTATTAAGATTATCTAGCTTGCAATGTGTCGTATTGTTCCTGCAGACAGCCGCAACTTCAGGGCAAATAAACACTTTTCATAAGTCCAACACTATACAAGCACTATTCCATTTAAGTCAATATTATGGTTACGTGATACCTACATTATAACAAGCTGAAAGATGAGAACATTATTTGTGTCGTATATATAGGCTGTAGGCACATAATATAGTAATGAATAAATTTATTGAAAACACTATCTCAAATATTCTATATGTGTCTACAATATTATACCTAAAATCTAATATAACTTGGAAGCTCCTGAGCTCTCCATTCTATAAAAAAAAAAATTCAGTTGGGAGAAATGTTTTTTATTTTATAGATTCCTACTCTGAGCACACTGAAGGCACAATCCAGTACTATTATTTTTTTATCTTGTGACCTTTTGTTTTCGAAGAAGTATAAATGTTTCAATCTTAAACTTCGAGGATGGTTTATGGTAGAAAATTCAATCTAGTTGGTAGGTAACTGGTAAGTACTGAATACTGATGGTATTTTGGAGGGCCCAAAGAAAAAAATGGTAAGCACTTTTACGTAATTGCGTAATCAATTACGTAATTGAGAATAACAATAATAATACCTGGGAAAAACTGAAATTTTTACGCCAAACCAGTTTTCGAAAAAAATACTGTTATTTATATTTTATACAATATAAATATTGTTATTTTTTTTTATAGCCATTATAAAATGAATAACTGTAGAAACCTGAAACACATATATCATCAAATACTTAGGTATTAGGATTTCCTAGACATTGATTTGACTAGTGAATAACGTTATTAACCGGTAGTTATAAGTAACCGATGTATTCGCTGTTAAACATAATTTTCCGAATACAATACACAAATTTCGAAAAAAAAAATGATAAATCTTGAGCTCATTTCTATCAAAATAACAAACATAGGTAACTAAAATTATAGCCATTTAGCAGTTTAGGTAGTTTGAAACTAATATGTAAGTGCCTATACTATTTGTATCTAAGCATGCTTGTGGCTTGTTATATAAATTATCGGATAATTAGCTCTGCTGTGTATAGTAGATGTCTAGTGTATAGGTACCTATCTCTTCGTTGAGAATGTCACTGTTATGATGTATTAAATTTTAATTTGACTTTAAATATTTGTGTATACACAAAAACGAATCTTAGTGGTGACGGACGACTGTGTGTCAGTATTATAATTCAAAGGATATCTTATATAATTTATTTATATTGCTGTAGGTATTAGTAATTTATTTTTCTACCATATTAATTAGGTAGCAAACTAATTATCTTGTCAAAAGATCACATGCAACTTATAATAAATATTTAATGCCGATATACCATAGAATGGTGGGCGGTGGTATGAAATATTCGTGGTATAAATATAGCTTAAAATTAGATTAAATATTTAAAACATTTAACTGTGGTCTGTGAGTAGTATAAAATTACTACTATTACTACTACTGTGTATTGACAATATTATAGTTAAGCTTTTATAGGTGACCGAACAGTAAAATATTTCAAGTATCTATAAGATTTATATTAATTTTTTTTGACGATAAGTAGACCAAAATACAAATTGTTTATGAAAAATCGTTATTTTACGTTTGATTATCTAATTTTGTCAACATTTGACGCTTATAAAAATAATTGTGACTAAATTTTCGAAATTGTTTAACTGCTGTATGAAGAACTTATGAGGAACATAAAATTACATAAATAATAGGTTTTTTGTTCTCAAAAAAACGTTTTGCCAACATAAATTGAAAAAAGTGGGCAACGCTACGCAATACGCTGTGCTGTCCAAATAAGTCACTGTAATGGATATTGTGTTTAATTTGAATTTAATGATATAAAATCATGTAACGCATACGAAAAACGATTCTGAGCGAAGACAGTCAGCCTATAATATTATTAAGAATATTTTGTTTTTACAATTATTAATGTTACTATTATAGGGATTTGTATTTTGTACTACATTAGGTTAAATAAATTTTTGACGAAAAAATGTCATTGTGTATGATAATATAATAATATATTTTAAAAGATTTTTTTATAGTTTTTGCCATTATTTTAAAATGTTCTCTTAATTTTACTTTTTATTAAAATTATGTACCTACTAGAAAGCGTGGGTTGATGATTGAAACTTTTTTTACTGATCCTAAAGGTGACGTATCAGCCACACACTAAAAAAAATATACATTGCAAAACTAATACGTGCATCGATCTGCTGCGCGAGAATTTAAGCTAGGTAGGTACGTCGTACGTGATTGATTTTTCATGTCATAGTGTGACTATAAATTTAATAATTTAAAAAACACATATTGCTTTCCTCCTCGCCACTCATAATTGGCATGTGTGATATTTCATTGACAAACGAAGAAAAATTATACAAAACAAAAAACATTTTATAATAAAAAATAATTTTGTCAAACTCAGTTTATCAAACGTGTCATTCGTTCACCATCTCTGCTATAGTGTAGATAGGTATGAACAATAAGGCATTAATCTATATGTATATATAGATAATAGGTAACTAAATAATAGATAAGTTTAAAATTATAAGATTAGAGTATAAGACAGACGTATTCGTCGCATTGTACCTAGACGTACAGACATGCGCAGTTGTTATCTTTCTAGTTTTCTATTAATTTATTAGGTACCCAGTGCCGTAGACATGATACACAAAGGGGAGAGAGGGGATTAAAAAAAGAAAACGACATAGTTAAATGGGAGGGGAAAATTGGAAAATCCCCCACCCCCTCAAAACTTTTTACTTGGGTAGAAAATATTTAACAATGAGGAACAATGAATATAATTCGAATTGATTTAAAATTCGCATCAAATAACCCAATATGGAATATTATCCACACCAAAGCCAATGGAAGGGGATCTGACCACCACGTCCCCCTTGTATACGCCACTGTAGGTACCTAATGATATTATATATCGTTATAATAATAGCGTTGTTGCAATCGATAATAAATAATAATCATCATAGAATTAAATTTTTATCAAAATCTATAAAAAAAAAAAGCGTAGGTATAATGCAAGCGGCGGTATTTCAATCAAGATGACCGCAGTTGTTTTGACTTGTGGTCCGACCGAAAGCGATTTATTATGTTTAGTGTTTACTTATTTTAAACATATTTAAACGTTAAATAATATTAAAATTTTAATCAAGACAATTTCGTGTTACAGTTTTAAGGTTTTTTTTTTCGATCGAACCGGTACAACGTATTTTTTGATTTTGGCTGAAACATTTGTAAGTATAATACATACAAGATAGCACTTATAAATATGCCATGTATAAATAGAGCGGCGTCGCGCAGGCGTCTCCTGTCTGGCGGACGAAACGTCCGTCAAAGGCACATCGAGAGCGCCGCGTGTAAAGGTCTACATGCCGCAGCAGTGCAGGGCGCGGTGCTGCCCAAAAAGAAACAGCGATGGAGGTGGTGGGGAAAAACTATTGCCGGAAAGGGTAAACTTAAGAGCGGAAGCGAGTGGGGGGTGTATAACGTGTACATCTGCAGCGGTGTATATAGCCATAATATAGGTAGTGTAATTTGTACAGGGTGAACTTTTATCATGAATCCAGAACATCGAGGTACGAATTATTATAGCGCAGGGCTGCGGGAAGTATACCGTATACGGTATAGGCGGTATACCACTAATGATTTTCAACATCGTTTAACAGCAAATAATATATGATACTATGTACACTAGATTGTAGTCATTGATAAAATAGGTATGAGTATATGACTATAATGGACTATATTGACTTATGGATAAACGGACTTATTGATGTGACTATATTGTACACAAATCTGTAACACTATTGAATACCGATACCATATTATAATATGGTTAACTGTAACATCGTTACATCTCTTTTCTATCAACAAGAGTTGCTATGCAGAAGCTTTCGTGCGCCTGCATAGTGAGAACCGTCGTTTTTCTCTACGTCACGTTGGCCTAAAAGTTTGATATAATATTATGTTTATTGACTATTATATAGTAGGTAGGAATTCCGATCCGTATACGTACGTTTAATATCAATGCTTGCCGCAATACTTACACTGCAATATTGTACTATTCGCGACTTACCATAATTATTAATAATATGTATTATAAATCTGTCGGTTTGGTTGATTATCAATATTAAATATATTGTTTTGTCTTATCGTGTGACGACAGTGCAGTGGTTGATGTATTATCGTATTATTATGTGCGCGAATGCGGTCGACAGGTAATATAATATTATTAATAGCGATCAGTGGTTGAAAAATGCTATCTCCTCCCGAATGGCGCCGCAGTAGTTGCCGGGAGGGAACTGTTATATTATTATAAGCAGACGCATTATATAATATTATACATTCGAATGCTTATTTATTATTTATGAGTTTGTGACTGTATATAGGTCCTACCACGCCGAGTGCCGATACAGTGTCTGCGCACGCTTATGTATATACGTATAACGTATACATATACATAAAGCGGTATATAATGTGCGTGTGTGCGTGTGTGCGTGTGTGTGCACGGCGGGGACGAGTGTGCGCCCTAAGACGGATCCCGCGCTACAACATAGATCAATAACGGTGTAACATCGTTTCGGAGGCGTCTACATCACACACACACACACACAAGCCTCGAGTCTTATTACGACCGCGTAAACACCGCCATACATACGTCGTGCGACCGGCTCGCGTGACGGTCGTCCTGAATGTGTGGGTCTGTGGGTGTGTGCGTGTGTGTGGGTGTGTGGGTGTGTGTATGTGTGTGCGTGTTCGTGTGCGTGTGTGCAGTCTGAGCTCGCGTGCTCGCGTGCTTACACCGGGTTTTTTTTATAATACGCGAATATAGGTACCCGCTGCAGGTATATAATAATATATACCCATTGTTCGTGCCCGACGATTAATGCGATCTGTTTCCATTGATCTCACGTAAGTTCCGTGTGCATCGCACGCTGTTATAAATAATAATAATAATAATAATATCTGTATTGTAATAATAATTGATCACAATATATAATAATAACACTATTGACGGACGTACTACACATAGGTAGGTAGGTACAAATAAACATCTGATAATTATACTGCGTGTCGCGAAGTACATACACTTATACTCGGAATTTTCGCGCCTCCGTGATAATTTTTTTTTTTTTTTTATTTTATTGCCTCTCCGCCCCATTCGTAAACGTCGATTTTTGTTTGTCGCAATTTATTTTACGCGTGTTGTATTATAGTATGTATAAGACATTATAAGTACTATGTAGGTAGATAAACAATAATAATTATTATTATATTGTATAGGTTATGGTGGGAACGGAAACGACTGTTAAATGAAAAAGGAGCAAGGTATATAGCTTATATAAACTAAATTTGCAATATTTTCAGCTAAGGCTCAATATAACTCAAGTTAGGCATTCTAATGTTTTTTTTTTTTTGTAAAAGATAAAAACATTATGTTCGGTCCGATGTCTTTTATTTTGTTTTCAAAATTGAACAATAATCTAGTTAACATTTTTAAGACATTAACTCAAAACTACATGCATGTAAGGGAAGAAAAATAAAAATTCGAGCTTTCAGCCACCCTGCAGCAAAGGATTTCCCTCTATTTCCATAACGAAAAAAAAATGTTCTCATAATGACAACTTCTGAAGTTACGACTGTCGGAACAACTGGGAGTATTAATGTTTTAAATTGAAATTTAGTTGTTTCTGCTCCCCTTGATCAATTAATTGTAATAGGTATAAGTAATATTCATAAACGATAACTTAGATAGTAGAAAGTATAAATAAGTACCCAGTTAATATATAAATAAAACGATGTTCGATGTATGAAAACAAATTTCCAATGATCGACTCGGATCATAACGATGGTTAGGCATCACTAATTTACGTGCCAGTGCATATTATAATATACGCTATATATTTCTTTTAGTCTCTAGTGTAAAATATCTCACATAGGTAGTAGGTACACACATATCATTATGTATTTATATTATAATATTACACAAGTATACACAACTGTTGCATTTTTTTTCGCGCGTACTTAATCATAATAAACGAAACAATCGATAAACATTATAAATTGTATAAATATCGCAGTTAGGTACCAGTGTACCACCCTTGCAACACCACGAATAATAATAATAATAATAATATAATATATTATAGTGCAACCTATGTAGATACCAGCTGTAATATTATAGTGGAAGTCGCACTGACTGCAGTGGCCCAGTGTCGCCAGTGTATAGTCGTTCGCTGCTGCCTCCCCTCGTCAGTCGTGCGAGAACGATGTGTGCATCGTTCTCGCAAAACTATTATATCTTTCCCAGTTTTTGATAATCGATTGGACTTGTATACTTAAACTTTTATCCAGTTTGTAGCGTGAAGTGCAAACTATAAGTATATCAGGTGTACCTACGCTATATTATGTTTCTAAATTTTCAAAAAAAAAAATAATAATAATAAGTAGGTATAGCCGAATAGGTACCTAGGTATTATCATGTATTCATTTTAACGTTTTCGATGTTCTCGTATTGTACACACATGCATGAAATAATTATCATCGTCGTTACGTTTTGTCTTCTATATATATAGGCAAACTGCAGCAGCGTTAAAATGAAAAAAGAAAGGAAAAAACACTGCAAAGACAAAAATAAGAAACAGCCCTCGGATTTGTGTTCGCCCGGTTGCAGCAGTATGGATTGCATGGGCCTACAGCAAATTCCATCGTCACCGCCGCCGAGTTATGAGCACAGTTTGCAGGAGGTAAATAATAATAATAATAATAATAATACCTACTATGATGTCGTTGATTGTATTTCGTATCTCTTATATTAAGCAAAAAATATTAATTTTTTTTTAAAAGTTTAGTAACAGAGCAATAAGCATAGATTTTAAATAGGTACCATACAAAAACAGAATAAATATCAAAAACACATATTTTTAATTGGATAGGTCCTATATCAGTCCAGATGAATTGATTATTTATTATCATCTTTGTCGTTTAGATTTTCATTGTCTGAGTTGGTTTTATTTGAAATCTTAGACCAACATAATATTTCAAGTATAAAATTAAACTGTATGTCTTTCTGATAACTTTTCCATAATAGTTAAATAAAAACTGTCAAATTATATATTTTTTTTACTATATTGTTAAAATTATTCTAAGATATGCGATAGCCACGACATAATATATACATATTTGATATTATAATGGAAGAAATAAAACGTGGTATTAATATAATTATTTATTACGATTTCTACCAAAAATATTAATAAAATATAATTTTTTTTTACGTACCTATGCTACCTAAAATATTAATAATATATAATTTTTTTAGTCAGACTGATTATATTCAGGTCGTAATATCTGATGACAGAATATAGCATTATGGTATTTATGAATAAAGGTTTAGGTTAGGTTAGAAAATTAATAAAAAAAAAAAATTTAAATACCTAATAGATTTATCAGGGGAGGATCTAGATTCTAGGATACATTTTTGTCGGGGATCATATGATAAAAAATTATAATTAGCAACCACATTACACATATACTTTAATTTTTTTCTGGTTTGATACTTAAGCGTACCTATATAATAAAAAAAAATCATCTTTAAAAATTAATTACCAAATTGAATGAAATATATCAAACTGCAGATTAGGGAGTGCTATTTATGGTTATGCAAATTACGTTGTATAATATATATAGGTACTATTCAATATTTTTACCCCAAAATTATCTGTAATTATAATTAACAAGTCAAATTACATTCCAAACTAAAAAAAGGCCTATCTATACTACTAAGCGTGTTCTTAGTTTTTATATTATCCAAACATCCGTGACGTACGTTTATACAAAATATTAAATTTGTCAACTTATAAAAATTTTTATATATTATATATTATACCGTCTATAATTTTTTGATATATTGATTATGTTTTGCATAATATAAATCATATTAAACTCACTTATCGAGTTTGTTTTTATTTTCATCATTAGCCAGGACAATCTTCCGATCACGGTGGTCATCTGCAGCAGATGGTCACGGACGATGAAATTTGCGCCGGAGGAAGTGGTCTGCAATCGTGTAGCTCTGAGATCGAATGTCAAAGTAATGGCTCGCCCGTAAGACAAGAAATATTTCACAAGAGCAGCAAAGAGTTTTACAAAGCGGTCGCTGCCCAGTGGGGTATAACT
The DNA here is from genome assembly GCF_005508785.2 of Acyrthosiphon pisum. Lineage (NCBI taxonomy): Eukaryota > Metazoa > Arthropoda > Insecta > Hemiptera > Aphididae > Acyrthosiphon > Acyrthosiphon pisum. The sequence goes on along the minus strand of NC_042493.1, from coordinate 89,735,638 downwards.
TGCAAGATGAGCGACCACTGCAGGTGTCTGGAATGTCAGGTAAAATGCGATTTCCAGAAAAATTTTGAAATAAATATTAGTAGGTTAAAATAAATATTAGGACCATTACGTCGCGTTTTGTCATATATCAACATTTTTTGTTGGGCTTATTCAAACGTCAAATGCATGAACGTGGCTGGCACAGTTCTGATGGCAACTAAATATAAAATATAATTTTCAAATCGTATAGAATTGCGGAAAATTTGAAAAACCGGCACCGGGCCCCTTAACTCAGAAATTAAATTCTAATAAAAATATTAATTGTTAAATAGTGATTCTGGGAACTAAAAATAATAACAAGTTACAGTATTGTAAGGAGACGCCGACATATGAGGTACAAATCACAATATTTTCATCAATTAATTATAGAGCTGTAAAGCCTACATGATAGTGGCTGTCTTAGAAATAACACACTTAGAATATCTGTGGTGTAATTGCTGCGTATAAGCATTGATTTTATTATATACCTAATTTATTTTTATAACTAACCACCCGTTTGAAAAACCAATGACGTATATAATTTTATAATATAGGTACAAGATAATAAATGCCTCCACTGTACATTTTTTTCGTGTTCCAAATCAAATTATATTTAGCATAAAATACAATTTAAATTTAAAAAAAAAATGTTCAGTTTTTTTTGTAATGTAACGATAAAGTTCCCGTGGCCCATACCACTATAACTTGGACATACCTCGGGGGCCTTGGCCCCGGTGGTCCTGGCCAAATTACGCCACCGGATTTGGAGGTGTTAAAGTTTTGGCGGTCATATCGTAGGTACATTTTTGAAAAGTTTTCTTTCTTTTTCCAGATAGTTTTCAATAGAAATCTCTAGGCGTCGGCAACTACTCAGAACAATACGACGCTGCATTAAACCTGTGATCGGAATTTTATTTCTAAAAATCATTATATATATAGCGTGTAAACTTTTATGTTTTGATACGTTTCTCCAGTCCCACCCATTTCAAATTTTGCATATTTTTGTATGCAAATTGTAAATATTCAACACACAATACGCTTGAATGGTATAGGTACCTAAATGTACGACCGTTTCCGAAATATGTACGTCATCGGTTTACACTGAAAATTAATCTTTTTATGCCCTATGGGTATACCTACTCAATGGTAAAACGATACTATGTGTCTATATAGCTATAGCTATAATGCTATATAAAATATTTTTATGATATGTGTGGTTCTGCAAAAAGCAATCAAGCAATGTATATTGTATACATAAAAGTCCATTAAATATTGTTGTTGTTGTATTATTATTATTGACAGTTTTGATAAACAATCACACAGTAATAATATATAATATATATATACAGTTCATTTCATCTTATATGGAACCACTTATTTGATATATTTATTTGTTTTGGCCGTAAATAAGGGAATTGTATTGTTTGTAAGTGTCACCCTGCCAATAAAAAAAAAAATAAATATTGATAAAACCCATTTCGTGCGACACCAGCCATATTCGACCAATCCAGGAGTTTTAAGGATTCAACACTATGCGTACTTTATATTGTTTTATTTATGTGTATTTCTGAGTGCTTTGATATTATTTTTCCGGACTGAAAAACGATTAAAGGTTCTCTAATATTGTTCTCGACCTTTGCCACAATTTCAGTATTATATATTGACACATAATAATTGTTTTTTAGTTGAGCCAAATATTGTATAGTCTCTCAATTCTCACATCCTATTGCAATACGGAATACTTTTTACATCGCAATTCACAATACCTATATTACAATTTACAACATATTATTAGCAGAAACCAAATAGGTAATGGTATGGAACTTTTTAAAAGCCTTTATTTGTAATAATATTACGAATCTAATCAATATTCAGTGTCGACATAGTTTTCACAAGATTAAGTTTATTCCGAATTTCATAATATTCATATCAAAACATCGGCAATTCTTTTGACTATTGATAGGTACCTATTGTATAGAATACATATATTTTGTATTCGAATAAATATATGAAAAGTATTCAGAATACCCGAGAGAATACCTGAAATACATATATTTTGAACGTATTTGAATGTTGAATATTTTTGAAAAAATATGTTCAGTAGGTATACCTATACCTACCTTATACCATTGATTAATGATTATGAATACATTATAGTACGTACTATTCAAAAAAAAGTATTTATTTCCCGCCAATATATAGGTACCAAGTAGGTAATGGCTATTAGTTTTGGTCGTTTTGGAATGGTTTGAAATTAACTTTTATAGTTAATACACGACCACATTATAATAAAATATACAATTACCGAAGGGCTATAGGTACTTAGGTATGAATAAATTATAGTACTTACTAAGAATCTATAACAATAAATACTATAGTAGGCAACAATATAATATTAATTATTACCTATATTTCATAGTCGTATTACCCAGCGATTTAGCCCTATTAATCTATAATGTCCATTATCCGGGTTCCAGGTTCTATCAGGTCTCAGGGATTATTATCTATATCCACCCCCCTGTAACACGCCTTATGCGATTGTCAAATGATTAATGTTTCATGCTGAGTTTTTTCAATTAATAAAATTTAAGATCTTGTTAGTTTAATTATTGAGTAAAATTATTCAACTTCCCTGTTATTCATTCACAAATTGTTCATGTAGCTGCTTAAAAAAAAGCTTCATGACGTCAAATCACATCTACCTATATTAAATGCGTAATATATTATATGTTTAAATTAATAGGTAAATAAATAAATAATATATCGATATTGCATAGAAATAAAATTGAATTTATGTAGCTACTTAGCAATATAAATCTACCGATGTATAATAAATCTTTAACATTAACACATAGTTTTATCGTGCAGCAGCCACTATACTTATTATATGTAGGTCGTAGGTACCATCCTTAGAAAAAATGTCTTTACGTTAGTGGTCACCTTCTCAGATATTCTACTCAATCCGTTGTAGTGGTATAATGTGTATTATAATGTATCATAATATGATCATAATATTATGACGTATCATATCGACTATTATGTTTGTTACTTCTTATTATAAAAACATATTTATACTAACGGTTTGTAAATTATAAAAATGAGCGCGAAAAACCAGTAAAAAAAATTTCAAATTCAACTAATAAGTAGGTATAAAGTCAGTTATTTATGCTATTTACACACAAATATTTTATCTCTATACCAAACTCTCGACTAAGCTGAACATAAGCGTAAATATAGGGGCGGGGATTAGAGGGGCAAATCACATAATTTACTATATGTGGAGCGTGTAAAAATTGAATTAGACAATTAATGATGATTAAAATAAATATATCATATTATGAGGAGTTAAGCAGGCAGGCGTATACGTAGGTACCTACATATTTTATTTTTATTGTCATCACTCATCAGATAAGTTAAATTTGTTCAAATACGTAAAAAAATAAGAAATTTATTTCTATTTAATTTTTCATAAACTATTTTCTAATATTGCATTCATATCGACACGCGTACCTATGTATGTTGCAAATATATTTTAATTTATATATAAAATATATACCTAAGTCAATTAGAAAATACAATTATGAATTAGGTACCTAATACTTAGTATTTACTACCTATAATACGGCTATAGATATACCGACTAATAGAAAACATAAACTTCCTCTGAGCTAATGCACAGATATAGCTAGCTAATCAGTTATACATCGGATAATAGGAGTGTGTTGCGTTACTGATGGCTATTATCCGGCATTGGGCCGGGCAACTAATAATAATAAAAAGTGCTGTTCACGCGTTTGGAATGGATGGAATGGACCAATGTGTAGAAATAATAATACGTATTAAATAATAGAAATAATTTATTAATTTACACGACGAGTGTGCTGTGTATAACTGGCAGGGGCGGATAGGCCTATCGGGAAATCGGGAATTACATCGGCCCCTTGTGTGGGCCGCATTATAAGATAACAATACAAAAATATTTTTTTATACAATTCACATAGGTACAAAATATTATATTATTTCGGTGTTTTGAGATCATATAAGTGAATATAATATTATAATATAATACATATTATGTAAATTACTAAATATTAATGCAATAATAGGCGTATTATAAATGAGTTGGTAAAGAACAAAAAAATCATATTAAAATCATAATACCTATAAGATCATAGCATATACCTACCTACCCTATATTATACTATAATTATAGTCAATTAATGGGCAATAGGTAATTAAGGACGGTTGAAAGCGAACCTGGGTTTAAAAGAGTTGGATTTAGGAAATATTCTATTTCTATTTATCCATTGTGAGCAGTGCCGTAGCCCAAGGGGTGGGCACTGTAGGCCCGTGCCCCCCCCCCCCCCGAAATTTTTTTTAGCTTGTTTTATATTATATTATATGTTTGATAAAAATTGAAAGTTGGTGCAAATAAGGGGGGGCTTTAGGGGCTAAGCTCCCCCAAAAATGTCCATAGCCCTCCCAATCATTTCCTACATTTTGTTTTAACGTTATTTAATATTATCAAAGTATAGGGCCTTATTAGCCCTATTAGCCCCCCCCCCCCCAAATCTCAAACGCTATTTGCGCCTATGGTCAGACGTCACTATATTTTCAATATAATCAAAAAAGTTTCAGCATGAAAGTCTCGAAAAGCGGTAGAAAAATTCCGATTTTAACTATGAAAACATATTTCAATTCCTTATTCTCTTTTCTAAGTTATGTAGAAAACGGATTTTTTAATTATTTTCATATACCTGGTTTCATAGTAGATTTCGATGGGGTTCACAATCTATTTATATATATATATATATATATAAATAATTTACAAAACTATTAATTTTCGGGGGCGGGGGGTAACCCCCCTGTATGCGTGCTCGCATAACGCGCTATATTAGGTACGTAATCCCGATTCCCGGCAATATGACCGGTGTCGCACGAGGTATACGGAAACAATAATATCGATGGTGGACGACGAACTACCCATACGTTGCTCGCCAGCTATCCGGGCCCGAACTGCAGCACGTCGTGGACTCGGTCGCCGAACTGACCGAAACGACACAACAAACCACCACGACGGACGTTGATCGCGCTGCGAACACGCGAGACCCGAGTATAATAGTAATCGACGCAAATGGCGACGGATCGACGACGACAACAACGGGCGAAACGCCAACACTGTGGTCGACACGACCGTCGAAATACCACACCGTACTTAGGAGGATGTCACATCCGCATGTGTTGTCTCCGTCTTGCAAAATGTGTACAACATGACAAAAACTGTTTTGCGCGGGACAACTTTTCTCGCGCCATATTAATTGTTGTAGGTACAACTACCAAATTTTCACAACACGTAAAGAAGAACTCCATCTGGGCAACAGCGTGCTTTTTTTTCCTAATAGCACTATCCAATCATTTTTTATAATGGTGTTTAACCCCCCCTTCACTGTGTCGGGGGCCGTGTACCACAGATCAATACCTTCGTAGCCTAGCCTATATATATTAAATATAATATTATGTTCACGGAAGATGTAGCAGTCCGTCTCTTTCGGCGTAACATGATGTGTGCGCTGCATTTGCGAAGTCGGACACACGTGTTATGCCGCAAGAGATGGTCTAAGGAGCCACGACGGTCGACAAACTGCTATCACCGCCACCTGTGTACCTTTATCGCTGATTAATACCTCCGTAGTCGATGACCCGACCAAGGGATCATCACACCGGGAACTGCTACTTTCCGACAATCGGCGAACTATATTTTTCATAATACCTATTTAACTTGTCATAAACACTACTCTGATATTGTATTCTGCATAGGTACGTGCAGAATATGTGCATGCCACACACATGTTACGAAAACATTTTAGTTTGTATTACAGTCATTAGCTGATAATAAAATATTGTGGTTTATACAACTACCAATACAGCGGTTCTCAAACTTTTATCCGCGTAGGCGGTGACGCCGAAAGCGTATTTTTTATGGGGCGGTTCGCCCCAGTGTTTGCTTTGTGATAGTTGAATTTACCTTATAATCACGTGGGTGGTAGGTGGTGGCGGTAACTAATTTTATACTTTGCCCCACCAAATGAAAAACAAGTCGGCGCCACTGCGCGTAGGTACCTTTTATGATGAACAATGATCGGTTGATTTTTTTTTATATATATAGTGAAATTGTTTTAACGTACCATCTATGAGCTATTTCCACTCGTGGTACGCATAGGTGTACCATCCGTTGATGAACCGCTGTACCAATAGAAAAAAATTAAAACTTAAAAACTTTCTCAAACCAAATAATATATGTTCGATTATAGGTACGTATTTGGTATACCCACAGTGAACTGTCACAACTGATCGCCAAGCTTTGATTCATTTGATTTTACTTTTTGATGCATATAGGTACCTACTTAACTCTGTTGGATTATTATTTTCAGCTCTACACCTAATGGTGCGTATTAGGTATATAATACAATAATTTATAACTTGTTAGTTACCAAAATATGTCCATGTGGTCCGGACCTCGTGTCTCGTATATACATGCAAATTTTTGTGTTTTTACATAGGTAATCAAAAAAAACAATTTTTATCATACGATACAAAGGATCTTGTAAAAACTTTTCGTCGCTTCAAATGCCAACATTTTCAATTAATTTTTTTTTTGTTATAAATGTACATAGCCAATAACACATTTATCATGATTTTGCACAGTATTTTCCAAGCCTGGGCATAAATGCGTTAAAAAGTTAAAAGTTAAGTTAATTTTAACTTTTAACTTAACTTTTTTAAATTTAATTTTCATTAACTTCATTTTTAACTTAACTTATTTTAATTGATATTAACTTAATAAATAACATGTTACTTTTAATCAAATTCAAGTTAAGTTAATTTATAAATAATTAAATAATAAAAATAAAAAAAAATTATTGATATTACATAACCATTTACTAGAATAGGGAATTACAAATATAGTTAAAATAAATTTCTTAAATAAATATTTTACTGAAGTATAAAGTTGGCTATATTCTCAAACAGTTTTAGACTTTTAGCTCCCTGAAAAAGTATTCAGAGTTTAAAATTAAGTACATTCTTAAATACCATGTTATTTTTATTTAATAATTTTAAAAAATGTATAGCACTAATATTAATACTTTAGTGTATTAATAAATCAAAAGGTTGTATTTGTTTTAGTATTTTCAATTTTGTAATTTTTTCGTACCTACTTCATAATTCTATTAATTCAGTACCCGTGTATAGAAAAACTATTGGCTATTTCCTGTGTTCAATAATATTTATGATTTTTATTATTTAAATAATATTACTGAGTATTTATAAAGATATTATAAAAAAAAAAATAACTTAACTTAACTTAAGTTAATAAGTTAATTGAAAATGTTCATATAACTTTTAACTTAACTGAGTTAAAAAAAAAATTAGGTTAACTTTTAACTATTAACTGAGTTAAAATGTTTTACATTAACTTAACTTAACTCAGTTAAAAATTATCATTAACTTGCCCAGGCTTGGTATTTTCATTGCCACAGCAAATCTCAAATTCCCCGTTTGAGCAACTCCTCGGGTGGGGCTATAGGAGAGTGAAACATACTTTACGACATATTCTCGTGCCTACCTACCAAATGTACAAACAATTTTTATCCGAATCGGTCGAGCTGTTACAAAGGAGTTCTAACGCCAACACTGTGACCGGTAATTTTTATATATAGTTGAATAAAAACTCAAAAATGTTACGTGGACTTACAAGCTCCCCACGACTATGTGTTCTGAAAATGATCTGGACCCTGCCCGTGACAAATGTCTAAATACGCCACTGTGCAGGCTTCTAGAACTTCAGCGTAATTTATAGATATTATTATGGATAAATAGGGGCCCCGTTCTTCGACAACAAATTCGATGACATATAATAACTTGTAAAAATATATATTTTTATTTAATATATTTTATTTGATTTAAACATGAGATTACAATGCGATTATTTAAAAATTTAAAATAGATGCCTGGGTAGAAGTGTAGAACCATGATCAATGGTCATTAGATGATGATGGATACAACGAATCGGCTTAATATGTTAGGTACGAAAACCAAGTAGCCAGTAGGTAGGTATAGGTAATATTATCTACTTATAATCCTATACTATAATTTATTATAAATAATAAACCGATAACAGATATTAGCAACTATTTAGTTGAATTATGATGAATATATTTAGAATATGTTAATGTGTTAATATTTTTGCGCTGTCCACTCTAGTCGAATTAATCAGTTGGTTAATCGAGTCTGTAACTCGTCTGGACTGAGGGAAAAGGCAAAGCACCTGTTATGTTTAAAAAATAATAAATCATGTTTACGTTTTATTAGAGTATTTTCTTTTTTTTATTACAACCGTTTTTTTGTTGTTTGCAGAGTCGGTATTTCGATTGTGAGTATGATCAAGAGAACGAACAGGAGAAGACAGACGGTGGTCTCGGAGCTGGTACACCAATGTTCTTATCAGAAGTCATGCACGGGTCCACTTGCACATTAATTTAATGCATATTTTTCACACAATAGATTTGTTATTTTTTTATGAAATACCTAATCGTTGTGGCAATTATTACGTGTATCTACTAATGACAGCCCAACGATACCATACATAATATTATTATATATTTATATTGTTTTGCGTAATGACATGTTTGATTACAATGCCCAGGGCCTACTATAATATTGTATTAAGTATTAACAAACATTTTTAACCAGGCTATGAATATTTTACCGCCAAAAAAAAAAACCTATAAAGCCTGTCTGATTTTTAAAGTTAACCTTCTTACATAATATGTGTTCTTAATTTTTTTACTTTTACTAAAAACATTTTATTTTATATTGATACCAATTGACCTATATATTTATATAATATTGTAAGTTACTAATTAAATCTAAATGGTTATTACCTATAAACTATAAATCAATTCTACAAAACAATTATTGACAATGCATTAAAATAATAAATTATTAACAATTATTAACTTGTTTCTTGGTTTTTATTTTCCATTTAAAATCATTTTTAAAAAAAAAGTATCAAAATAACATTTACATATATTGTAAATTGTGGTCTGTAACAGATCAACATAAATCCAAATTTAGCTTACACAGTTTTGAATCAAATAATGAATTAATTAAATTTATATCATAATTTTTATTTTATAAATCACAACACATTCTTATTGTAATGAAAAGTAAAACAACCTTAAAAAAATTATCTTAATTAAATAATAAGTCGTTAATTACATGGTAAAAAAAACTATTTTGGTAGATTTATCATGCAGATTCATCCCTGTACCAAAAAAATACATTTTTACTATTATCTTATTCATAAGAGGTATCAATTACATTTTAACACAATTGCAATAATTAATGAAATCTCCTAATTATATACATAGTATTATGATAGTTCTGTTCTTATTTCAAAGGTTCAATAGAATTTCTTGGCTTGGGATTCTTTACTGTTTCTGAAAAAAAAAAAAAACAATTTTTCAACAAATACAAACATAAAATATTATCGGTTTGATATTAACATTATTAATGACATGAACAGCAATTGTTGTCACACAAGGAAAGGTAATATTGTTCAATTTGTATGACAATAAGAAATGTACTCATGCAGTAATATGATAATAAAATTGGATTCATGAAGTAACATATCAGGATTCTAGACACATTTGAAACGGTGGAGTGTCTATGAATTTGTGAAGTGAGACATTAAGCAGGGCCTATCTTTACTTTTTAGAGGTTATGAAACTTAATTTTGTTTTGATTTGTAACATGATTGACATCATATTAGCATCTCATTAACATAGTTAGTTTTTTGTTCCAATAAATAATTTAATGAGCTGAGGCCTGAGAGTAATGAAACATAGATTAAACATTTTTACTCTGTTATATCATATAATATTTTATTAATTTTAAGTCATATTATTGAATTTTTTTTTTAGTCATTTTTGTTTCGCTGTTTTAATAAGAGGTACATGTAGTTTTAAAATTAATCATTAGAAAAAGTTACAATTATTTTTTAATATTATGCAGAAAGTTCTCTGCATTCTTTAAATGATAATTATTTAAATTCCATCTACAATAAGTTTTAGAATTTTTAAAGTAATTAATAAAATGTGAAAGCAGTGATGGTAACACTTATTTTATACAAATAACAATTAAATCGGTATATTTTTTAGTCCTATATTTGTAAAATGGGTAATTTTCATTTTTATGGATAACAATTTGGTTTATAGGTCTTCTAATAAATGTTGATTGATCATCCAAACCTCCTACCACTGAATTTAAATATCTATTAATATTATCTTAACTTACTTATAGAAAGCATAGATAATAAACAATAACGTTTGACCCACTGCAACAACCACAACAATTGTATTGGTTGCACATGTAGGACAAGACAATTGTTGCGAATACCCAGCCTTCTGTGTTGCATCCCGTTTGATGGTATTCAATGAGTCTCTGATTTCATGTATAATTGATACCTGGTCGTAGCCTAATGGCTGAACTTGAGCTGTTGGTTGATGAGCTTGGTTTTTAATTATGTTTTCAGTCTTTAAATGTACTTCTGCCACTAAATTCCTACAAAAATTATAAATACAGTGTTTAGTGTATGAGAAAATGACATAATTTTAATGTGAAATATTGAAATATCACTAACGCATAACCAAAATATTGTAGAAATACTCATAAGTAAAGTATGGATCAATGATGTGTATTCATATTACAGGTTAAAAATTTAATTTGTAGCCAAACTTTTAAGATATGAGTAATGTGTATTCTGAGTAAATTAGCTTAGATACATTATATCACAACTTATGAATCTTATACAAATAACAACTGATAAAACAATTTACCAGTTACTTTAAAATTATATTTTTATCTCTTCTTAATAATAATTACAATTTTAAATAACACATGAATTTGCAAAATATTTGAAAATAATACCTGACTTCTCTCACAGAGCTTATAATTCCATTTTGGTTGTTGATCAGTAAATCAACATCTTGTCTTCCCATTCCTGCATTCCCTTGTGGAATTTGTACTACATTATAATAAACAGAAAATCTTAATAAATGCATGTAAATAGTTAACAAAAAATTCTTACCATGAGGTTGTCCTTGTGCACCACCCATTGATCCAACAACCGCCATAGTAGATTGAACGTTCGATAGCAAACTGAGAGTTCGTTCCTGACGACCAACAACTTCATCAAGTTTTTGGCTCAATACTTTTACAGAATCTACAATCTGGCTTTGACCAGAGAATATCTGATTTAATTCTCTTTGACTATCAGTTTCATACCAATCTTCAAACTCGTTATCTTCTCTTGTTTTAGTTTCTGGATGCTGCTTGTGATAACTACATATTACAATAAAGTAATAAATAGGAATAAGACATACTATTATTGCAAATAAGTGTACACTGGGATAGCTCAAAGTTAAATTGAGAATTTAAAGTTAAGGAAAAGTAAATGTTATAATTTTCGTTGAAGGTGATTTCTATGCTCAAGATATCAAAGTTTGATTACCCGAGAGTCAACTAATATTTATTAACTATCTTACTCTTCTTTTTCTTGATCTAATTTCCGTTGGTAATCTGCATACTCTCTGGTCAATTTATTTTCTTCATCTACGGTATTCTGCTGAGATGTACCAGTTGGTTTGAATGTTGTTCCCGGTGGGTAAATACTATATGTCAAAAAATGATTAACATCGTGGTCATCTGAAAAATAAAATTGTATTTAATAATAAGCTTATTTAAATACACACAATAATATTCTATGAAGAGATCACTACCTGCAAGACCACCAGTAGCAGCAGATACACCAAAATGACCATTCTTAGGTAAAAATACATTTTCGCTTCGGAAGCAAATTTCAAAGTCCTTTTCGTTATTAGTATTGCCACTATGGAAAAATACCTAAACAAATAAAAACATAAAATATAATTGATGCTTAGACTTTCATAATTTTAGAAATTGTCAGCATCTATATAGGATCTACAGATGGAATAATTTAATTAAAAACTAATAACCAAAAAACAAGCAAACAGATAATGAAAATTGTTGCTTATGGTCAAACTAGCGATATAGTATAAGTATGAGGATATAGTTTTTAAATGTATTGGCTCCACCTTACTAACGCATAGCATACCAAATTGTACGTTCAGAAGAATCCATTTGACTCTTTTATTTTTAATATTGGAATGAATGTATTTATCATTACATTTCAAAGTAAGAATATTCTCTATTGAAATATCTAAAAAACATGTTAGCCCTAAAAATACCTACCTTTAAATTTTATAATAAGTAAATTCCCCCTAACATTAAAAATAACAAAGTAAAATGGATTCTTTGAATGTAAACTTAGCTAATATGTTATACATTATGAGTTAGTAAGATGAAATAACACATATGAGGACCACGTCCTCTTAAAAGGGCGCGCAACACAAAACAATATTTTCTTCAAATTATAATTAAATATTAAATTAATGTAGTTAGAACTACTAAAAACAAATTGATCAAAATTCATTGTAAAAAAAAAAAAAATTATCTAAGCAAATATAAGAGTTATGGCTGAGCTTGGGCTCAATATAACTATCTTATACATGTAAAATTATCACTTTACACCCAAACAAAAAAGTTATTTTTGATATTTGATTTACACATAAATTTTTAACATTTTGTGCTTAAGACGATAAAAATATTAAAATTTCAATGAAACGTTTAGTTTTTTTTAAATATTAAAATGACTAAGAGATAATGGCCATGTCATATTGCGATAAGTGACTTCAGCGGTTACAGAGGAAGAAGTAACAAAAATTCAAGTATAAGATATTAAATATTTCAAAAAAACTTAACATTTTACAAAAATACTGGCGGCATTAAAATATTTAGTGCATAAAAACAGATCACAGCAAAAATTCAAAAACACACTTTAAAGGTAAGTAAATTACTGAGTGAAGCGAGCAAATGTTACACGTATAAGATAGGCAATTATGGCGACCCGGCTCAATGACGTCTTTATTCAATTCCTAATAACTAGAGCTCGGATTTATATGCATTTGCATAACTCAATTTTATAAATTGTTTTTATAACGAATATTTACAGATGATTTTATTTTATTTTTATTTTGATTCTTTTTTTTTTAAGTTTTCTGATCGTTGTAGACATTGTATTTTAAACAATCTAAAATATGAAAAAATGAAGATTATAAAATATTGCATTATGGTTTTTAAAGTATTAAATGTTTAACTATTTAAATATTCTTTTACTTCTGATAGAATAACTAGTAGGTTCCTATTTTCCTTGGTGTAAAAATTTTATATTGTTTAACATATGGCATATAATTGCATATTGAGCCACTTTTGTCTTGCATATTTTCTTCTTATTTGACACTTTTTAAATGCATATAAATATATAACTAATAACTCTTTGAATAATGTGTGTAAAAAAGTTAAACCTATACCATTGTCCATTTCTATTAGAATTGAACATTCTTTTAAATTAAAAAAAACTTATTTTTTGTGTTCCTTATTAAGAGGATGTTGTCTCTGCCTTACTATATTATACTTAATATAACAAAATGTACGTCTAACAGCTCCAATTTTGTATTGTTAGCTTAAATATTAGAGAATTGATCTATTAAAAACTTCAATATAAGAATATTATCTGTGTTCTCTTGTTGGTTTTTTACAATATTTTAGTTTATAAGTGAATTTAAGCATTTTCATATATTAATATTTTACACTCATAACTCACATAAAAATTAAAACATCGTAAAAAACCAACAAGAGAACACTGATAACGTTCATATATTTAAGTTTGATAATAAATCAATTCTCTCTAATATTTAAGCTAACAATTCAAAATTGGAACTGCTGGCTGTATATTTTGGTATATTCTGCGTTAGTAAGACAGAAACAATGCAATATGCAAATACAACATCTTCTTAAGAAGTTGCTAACTAGATTTTTATCACAATTAAAAATATAATGCTTGCCTGGCAAGCTATGGAATAAATTGTTGTATCCATAATTACTCATGATGAAATAATTTTGTAGTGCTCGTAGACCGAAGTAGAATATTCATAGGGCTAGGATTTATATGCAACAGCATGTTTTTTTGCTACTTCTGATTCTTGATTTTGTCAGTAATGTCCACGAATCACCTCAGGATGAGATAAATGGTGGTATTTTTATTTTGCATGTTTTTGCATATCTTGAATAAAATGTATATTATTGCGTATATTGAATAAAATTAATATTATTGCATATTTCGATTATAAGAATGTAAAAAATGCATGTTTTATAGTATATTTCGTAAAACTTGGTTTTTTGTCAGATATAAATTTTATTTCATGTAACACGCACGTAGTTAATATGAATTATACATTTTATTTCTAAATTATTTTATTTTATTTCTAAATTATATTATTTTAAGACCAACAACTTATCATTGATGTATTTTAATAAATAAATATTTTTTTTGTAACTATATTTTAGTGTTTATCTTATAAAAAATTAAATGCATATTTTTGCATATTTTGGTATATAAAATGCATATTTTACAATTTTTTATTGTATATAAATCCTAGCCCTGTTTATATATTATATTATATTGTAATCGCTATTGACAACATATGTTAGAGAGCGCATTGAGTCAGATAAGCGGCTGTCCCTGTGTGCAATTTCAATTGCTATGTGATATCACTTATGATATGGCCCGTCGGGCAATCATATAATATTTAATCATGATTGTAATTCCCCACAACAATACATACCGTTAATGTGTTCATATAATATTCAATTTTGGCTCTTGTCGCAAAAGGTTTATTTCTAAAATCTCTCAAACATCCAGATAACTGTTGAGTAGAGCCATCACTAAAAAAAACATGGTAAATAAATAATTTATTTAATAAATTAATTGGTTTATTTACTTTGCATGATCAAAAACTTGTGATCCATCATTTACTACACCCATAATATATGGATTATTGTGTTTGCCATCATTGTCGAAAGAATCAAAGAATACTCCCAAACCAGTCCATTTGTCGGAGCTACCAAATACTGGACCACTGTAGTCACCTTTAGAAGATGTATACCAAAAGGCCTGTTTAAAATCATAATTTAATATTATTATAAATAATAATAATAATATATTGTAATATATGTACCAGGCCATCAGCACCAATTCTACCTCTCCCGCTGACTCTAAAATTTATTTCAACTGTCCACCAATCAAACTTTGTTTGACTTTTTGTCCAAATTGCACCTGCAAAAAAAAACTTTCATTTATCAAACTCACTAATATCAATTGATACCTAATAAAATAACAAATGTTTCTCACAAGACTTAATAAAAGAAATACATGTTATTTTCTTATTGTGTATTCTAAGATTTTTTTTTTTTATTTTTTTTAAATTCCCTATGTAATACATTTTATGTTTAAGAAAAATAACTGATCACTAACAGGCGCGGATTTAGAAATGAAAAAAAGGGGGGGGGTTAAAGTACAAAAAAATGTACTTAATTAGTTATTTTGTACAGTCTTTCTTATTTTTTGAAATATCTTAAGTACCGAAGTCCTAATCTAAGGGTCTAAAAGTAATATATTATTATAATATATAATATATAAGTATATACACGTCAGAAGGGGAGGGCTAAAGCCCCTTAGCCCCCCCCCCCCCACTAGATCCGCGCCTAATCATTAAAATGTTTAATTTACCAATTTATAATAAATTCTGTAGAAAAGATGTTTACAAATATATGTAACACAATTTCTTCCAAGCATAAAATATATAAATGTAATAAAAAGTAAACTGTATTCCTTGGAATATACCTAGATTACATTGATACAATATTATCAATAAATAATAAATAAAACTTAAGATGTTACTGTTATGAATATTTAATTTTAATTTACATAATATTTAAACAGTAGTATTATACTAAATAAAGCATTTTATGGAACCAAATAAACCTTCTATTGTAATAATACTATGAGTACCATAAGAAAAATATAGTACGTATAAAATCATAATGAATTGTATAAGAACAAACCTTTTTGACTTTTTAAAGATGGTGCAATTCGAACATTATCTGCACTGGCAATAGCATCTATACAAAAACAAAAACAAACAAATGAATAAACAATACTTTTAGTGTAAAGCAACATTCTAACTCTTAATAAGTTATTAACAAATATTACATACAATTTGCATAAGGATGGACTGTTTATGAGTGATTTATAATCGATTCAAACTCTTCTCATTTTAATAGGTAAAGCATTTAGAAATAAAGCACTCTGGAGAGTATTTTAAGATACATACCTCCCATTGTGATGATTTTTTAAGTTGTATTTTTGGATACTTTTGATTATTTTGCTTACATAATAATTTCTTTATAAATGTTTGGGTATATTAATAAATGTTTGAAACGAGTATTAGGTAGGTAATCAAATATATTAAAAATATACCTCTTAATTCCTATTAATATTAATTAGTATTTACGAACAAAAAATGTACTTTTTTGCAAAAAAGTGGTATAAAATTATTGTTATTTTTTACAATCACTTCAAGATAAGTAAGCTTCGAGTGTTTTAAAAGATTTTTACTTGGTATTTTCCCGTTGCTAAAATTCTAAGTGCATAACGTTAATTTCAAAACAAAGTTCAATAGATCTTCGAGTGCAAGCATACTGTACAGTTATTACCAGCTAGGTATTGGTAGGGCATAAAGTTTACAAAGCTGTTTCTAGGATTCGTTGCCAAACATAACGTGATCGGACGTACCTATATGGATCGTTCAGTGAGGGAAATAATCAATTAATCGAAATAGAAACCTATGCACATAAAAAAAAAAATTAAACAAAGATAAAGAAGGAAACACAGCGAGCGTTGACATACTTCCGCCGTACTCCCAGAACGGTACGGATCCGTCCTTCTGTGCCAAATATGGTGGCTTGAAGCTGTACTTGTACTCGAACCGGGACACGACCTGGTTGCAGCGCCCAAAATCGGCGTAGCCCGACAACAGAACGAAGACGACGGACACCACCAGCAGCGGCAGACGGAACTGAAACATGTTCCCTAACAGCTGGAGCGTTCGGATTGACAAGCCGGTAATACACACTCACGACCGGACTGCGCGACTCCTCTTTCCCGTCGGTATAATACGTATGCACTTGCGTACACTCGCGATTCGAAACTCTTGTGCTTGCGGGTCGATCACAACGGCGTCATCGGGAAAACTGTGTTGTTGGCATAATAATAATATCGTCGTGGTTGTTGTTATTATTATTATTACGTGTGGTTTCGGCGGTTCGACGAATTACACGTTGGACGTTCCACGATATTATTATTATCACTATTATTATTACAATAATCTTAAACAGCAATACATATTTTAATACGTACGCGAATCGTAACCAGTCGCCGCCGCCGGTCGTCGAAACGTACCTAATTTTATCAAAATTATTACGTGACCCGCCGACGTTATCAAAACGACCGCTTCTGCCACATCGGCACGTCGGCGTCTCGCTCCGTACACCGTACTGATAACAACTTACGTACGTGTCCGATCTGAATTCACGAATTATTACTATTATTATTATTATTATTATTATTATTTACACAACCACCTCCAACAAAACGCCATCCTCCCGGTCGAGCCGCAACGTCAGTGCGTCGAGAACTCGAGACGTTCAAGTCGAATATCTCGACGACAGTGCTCGAATTGGGAATTATTAAGTAGAGGAGCCTAATCCAACAATTTATAAACTGCGTTCCAAGTGCAAAAGTAGTCAACACAGACTCGTGG
>NC_042493.1:89711831-89716695 GCF_005508785.2 Acyrthosiphon pisum | reverse complement strand
TTCAACTATTGGGTTGCTACCAAATCTTGGGTCGCGTAATCTATAAAAATAGGTCGTGACAAGTCTTTTTTGTTAAAAAAAAAAAGTTTATTATAAAATTATAAATTATGAAGTCGAATAAGTAATAAATGAATTAAAGAACCATATTTTACAGTAGATATAATGATAGTAAAAATGTCTTTTTTCTTTTATGACCTACAAAGGTGACACGATTCGTGAAAATATTGTTACAAAAACAGTGGATCGCGAGTCAAAAAGGTTGAACATTACTAGTCAAAACCATTGATAGGATGAAAAATATTTTTATATTAAAAAATGTAAAATTACTAGGTATTCATTAGGTTTATCTTTGACAAAACAATTTAGATCCACTCCAAAAATTATTTTGGGCATTAGTTTGGTCCATCCCCCCATCCAAGTAAAAAAAAATAGTTGGGGTACGCAAAAAAAAATAAAAATAGTAGAGGAGCTCCGTCCCCCTGCGCATCCCCCCAATTCGAGCACTGCTCGACGATTAGGTATATTATTTTTATTATTATTATTTCGTATTCGATTTCAAACCACGACGCACATCTTATAGTGCACCGGTGTAATTATGCCAGTGGAATCGCTGCAATTTAAGTGAGCAATGCACACTAATGTCTATTAAATATCATGTAATCATCTTGTATTGATTATTGAAATCGTACCCGCCATAAACCTATAAACTAAAGCCCGCATAAGGAACTGTATAGGTACACTTTACTAATAATTATTTTCTTTTATCGCTCACTCTACAATCGTACCCCTGACTTCTCTTTCTAAGCGCTGTCCATAACTAATTATTAGTTTTAAATGTTAAAAAATAAGTACCTAATTAAAATATACAAATAATTTTTTGCATAATATATTTGAAACTATAAATAAGTGACTATAAATTGTATATAAAAAAACAATTTAAATATTGATTAGAACAAAAGTTATTTCAAAAGTCAGTTCATACACAATTACACAGACTGTCGAAAGCTTGGAACTCATAAGTCATAAGTGAACACCAACTGACAAGTGATTCGTATATCGTAATTAGGTTTTTGTCCGAATTAGATATGGGCACAGGCCACAGGAATGTTTATATTAGTAAATACTCGGGATACTATAATTATTGTCATAGTGCTGTTTTCAATATTCCAAACATTAACACTGTGGTTGCCTATCTATTACTATTCTTGTCTATGGCGCTGAGTCGCTGCTGAACTTGACAACTGATAATAATATAACCGACCACAACGAACGGGTTTAGTAGAGACATTGGAAAATAATGATTAATGTTCTAAATAGATTTGAATTCGAAAAAATGACAATTGTCGAGTTCATTGTTTCATTCATTATACTCTGATACCCTCATGTCTGATGATAAACTGTTTTTGGTTTTTTTTGTTGTTGTAAGGAGAAGTTTTGACACATATACACATAAATTATTAGAGGGTGCTAATTTTAAAATTGGGGGTGCTAATACCCCCTAAGCCCCCCCTATTTGCGCCTATGGTGTATAGGCCTGACAAACAGTATTGAAAAAATTTTTCGGTATTACGGTATTGATTTAAATACCGGTTTGAAACGGTATACCGATAAAACCGAAATAATTCGGTATACCGAAAAACCGGAGTGATATGGTTACCGAAACTGTTATGAATTATGATTCAGTATTCCAAAATGGCAAAATACCGATATGTATTAGACACTATACCATTTTTAAGGTCTTTTACGGTATACTGTTTAGACGATATTTTACGGAATACCGTAAATAACAGATTTTATGGTGTACCGTTTAGACGGGAATTTTACGGTATACCGTAAATGGCGTAAATGACAGTTTTTTATGGTAAATAATTTCAAAATACCGGTATACCGATTACCGAAATACCGTCAGCCTATGGTACCTACCCGTATATGTTGTCTCGAATTGCGTAATAAAAATCCCTGGGGGCTGGGGAAAAAAATCCCCAGACTACAATATTTATCACAATTCACAACTACATGAAAATGATTGAATAAATATTTTTTAAACGCTATTTATAGTAGGTATCTATAATTACCACATTATTAATATTAAATGACAAATATTAAATAGGTACTTATATTATAAGATATACCTACTTATAATTCAAAAAATTAATATAATAATATATACAATAATTTATAAATAATTTTCGAAAAATGAACAATAATATTTTAAATAGGTATATAATATGATATTAATACTCATTAATACTCGTAATAAATAATACTCTTGCTCCGTTTTTAAGTGTGCGCACGTCCTACATTCGTATTATTATTAATTTATTATTTGTGTTATTTGGCGTATCGATCATTCGAAATATTTTTATATGCTATATTTGTAACGGTGAGACGTGAGTCTTCATAGATACCTACATTCATTATAAGTTATAACTATGGAACGGATTTAAATGCTCTAAAAAACAAGAAAAATGCCTTAAAAAAATACGATTTAATGCCTTAAAAAATACTTTAACATCAACAAAATGCCCTAAAAAACTTTAAAAATGTATTTATATTCAATAAAAACACAATTTTGAATTTAAAACTTATAAAAAAAACACATTATTATGAAGCATCTGATCAAAAATATTTAAATACAATAAAATTAATTAACTCTCAATTATCTTCTGTCAATTTTCTTTTTACCCTAAAAAATTAATAGGTATACAATTTAGATAGGTATATTCGTTATACTTTAACCTTTTGTGTCATAGCACTGTATAATCAGGTGCTGCTTAATATTCTCAAACAGAAATCTTTGACGGTTACCGGCCAGTGTTGTTTTGTATCTCGAGAAACTTCGTTCCACGTCAACTGACGTCATAGGTGCAAACTTCTTACGAAAAAATGACTTACAAACTATAAAAATGCACTAAAAATGTGAAAAAATGTGAAAAAAATGTAAAAAAGTCTTAAAAATGCAAAAAAATGCAAAAATTAAAGTTACATTTTTTTATTCCTTGTTGTATGAAATGAACTTTATGCTAGGAAACCAATGTTTTCGGACATTCAGAAAAAAATGCAATTTTCATTCAAATCCGTTCCCTAGTTATAACTATTATAATACTGTGGTTTGATAATTATTTTTATTTTTATTTTATAATCTTTTAAATATTGCATCTATATAAATTAGAACTTGTGAAAACGTTCCACAATAACATTATATTTACATTATCCACAAAGCATGTTAATTTTTCAAAAATTATTTGTAATTTTCTATATATATGTATTCATTTTTTGAATGATAAGTATGGATATATAATATACTTATTTGTAATTAGGTGGTAACTGTAAATACTATTATACTAATGAGCGATGACATTTTCACTGGTTGTCTATATTTGAATTTTCTATACACGATAAAATTTTCAAAATATTTTGATTTGTTTTGAACTGTTTAGGGAATGTCAATAAAACTTTATTTGTTGGGTAAAAATATAATACAAGGCTCCTACATAACTCCTAGTTATATTGTTATATTGACATTTTAAAAATATTAAAAATCCTTGGTCACAGTTTTATAAGCATTTAGGTACTTACAGTTCAAAAATTGACAAAATATGGAATATTCACGAAAATTGCTATTAATAAAAATTAAAAAATAGGTAACTAAAAAGATACACACTAGAAATTTGATTTAGATGTATAAAAATTCTCAACAAAAAAATATCTGCTTCATAATTAAAAAGTGGATGTCGCTCTACTGTACAGTAGGTTACAATAGTGGGTCACTTTATAATAGATGGTATTAAATTTGAATTCAATGATATAATATCATTGTATTAGAAAATCGATTCTGAGTAGAGACGGTATGTCAGTCTATAGGTATAAGACATATATACTTATCTAAGGTATTAAAAAAAAAGACCTATAATAAATTCCAAATTAATCATATCACAATGTCCATTATGTACCTATAACGTGTTATACATCAACAAAAAACGGTGATACTATCATAGATATTTAATAGTATACTTTAGAAGTTTCAAGTACCCACAAATAATATTATACAATCACAACAAAATAACTAAACTAGTTAGGTATTCTAGGTTTTTTAATATGTATAATTTCGTCCGAATTTGAACTTAAAATTACTATAAAAATAAACTGTGCTTATGTATATTTTAGATTTTTTGGTAACAAGATTAACTAATTACGTAAAATCTTGTTTGTAATATTTTTCAACTGCTATTGTAACAATGTATCATGAGCTCTGTATTATTTTTTACACTTTTTGGCCCAATAGATAATACTTTATTGATATTTAAAGAAAAAAAAACTAAAAAAATTCAAAACTTACAATGTCCGTAAACAGCTCAAAAAGAGTCAGATTATTTTCAAAATTTTATCGTATATAGAAAATGCTAATAAAAACATTCAGTGAAATTTTTAAGTTTCTACAGTCATTCGTTTTTTAATTACAACAAAATAAGAAAATCGTTAGGTAAGAAATCGAGTAAATACCAAATGTTGTAAAAATATGAATTTCAAACGCTCATATAAATTTAATTTGAGTTTCTTATAGACATTTTTTTTTTGATAAAGATAGATTATCCTATAAGGAATCTTGTATTACATTTTAAAATCTTAGTTCTAAAAAGAAAAATTTTTACGAATTATAAACTCAAAATAATTAGGTATTTTTCGTGATTTTTCCATATTTTGTCAATTTTAGATTCTGAGTGGAACGATGAATGTATTGATTTTACAATGATGTGTGTTTTTTTTTTTATTTTTTTTTTATTTTATTTTTTATTTTATTTTTTATTTTATTTTTTATTTTTAGTGTCTGTCATCACGTTTTAGGACAGTAAAAGTGCTTGGA
>NC_042493.1:89709515-89710335 GCF_005508785.2 Acyrthosiphon pisum | reverse complement strand
TAAAAAATACATTTATAAATGTGTATACACAGTTTATTTTTATAGTCATTTTAAGTACAAATTTGGACGAAATTACATATTAAAAACCGTAGGATAACTATTTTAGTTATTTTGTTGTGATTGTATAATATTATTCGTGGGTACTTGAAACTTCTAAAGTATACTATTATATATCTATGATTTTACCACGGTTTTTTGTTGATGTATAACGCGTTATAACTTATAAGTACCTAATAGATATTATGATATGATTAATTTGGAATTTATTATAGGTACCTATTATAGGTCAATTTTTTTTTAATACCATAGATAAGTATATATATGTCTAATACATAGACTGATATACCGTCTCCGCTCAGAATCGTTTTTCTTATACAGTGATATTATATCATTGAATTCAAATTTAATACTGTCCATTATACAGTGACCCACTTCTAACCTACTGTACAGCAGAGCGACATCCACTTACCCACCTTTTTAAACTTTAAATGCTAATAAAAAAAAACTGTGACTAAGGATTTTTAATATTTTTCAAATGTCATTGTAATAATATAGTAGGAGCCTTGTATTAAATGTTCAAGTATTTGTACTCAACAAATAATGTTTTATTGACATTCATAGAAAAAAAACTAATTAAATTTGAAACTGAAATTGTCCGTAAACAGCTCAAAACAAATCAAAATATTTTGAAAATTTTATCATGTATAGAAAATGGAAATATAAACAACCAGTGAAAATTTCATGTATCTACAGTCATTCGTTTTAATGTTACACCAAAAACCAAAATCAATTTTCTCAAAAACAGATTTTGCGTAAAAAT
>NC_042493.1:89708649-89709465 GCF_005508785.2 Acyrthosiphon pisum | reverse complement strand
GATGAATGTATTGATTTTACAATGATGTGTGTTTTTTTTTTTATTTTTTTTTTATTTTATTTTTTATTTTATTTTTTATTTTATTTTTTATTTTTGTGTCTGTCATCACGTTTTAGGACAGTAAAAGTGCTTGGATTTTCTTCAACAGTACCTTTTCTGATAGGAAAGTGAATCTAGTTGGTACTTTGGGGGGTCAAAAGTAAAATTTTTCCAATAGTTTTCAAAAGCGCAGTGAAAAACAAAAGAAAAATTAAGGAAAAACGGGAATTTTTACGCAAAATCTGTTTTCGAGAAAATCGATTTTGGTTTTTGGTGTAACTTTAAAGAAAATGACCATAGATATATGAAATTTTGACTGAATGTTTGACTTAGCATTTTCTATACACCATAAAATTTTCAAAATATTTTGATTTATTTTGAGCTCTTTACGGACATTTTCATTTTTTATTTTTTTTTCGTTTTTTTTCAAAAAATATCAATAAAATTTTATTTGTTGGATAAAAAAGCTTGAAAATTTAATAGAAGGCTCCTAGTATATTGTTTCAAAGGCAGATGAAAAATATTAAAAATTGTTTGTCACAGTTTTTTTTTATAAACATTTAAAGTTCAAAAAATGACAAAATATGGAAAAATCACGAAAATTTGCAAATTATTTCGAGTTAGAAATTCATAAAAATTTTTCTTTTTAAATCTAAGATATGAAAATGTAATACAAGATTCCTTATAAGATTGTCTACCTTTATCAAACAAAAAATATCTATAAGAAGTCAAATTAAATTTTTATGATCGTTTGAAATTCAAATTTTTACAACATTG
>NC_042493.1:89686180-89707978 GCF_005508785.2 Acyrthosiphon pisum | reverse complement strand
TTTAAACTTTAAATGCTAATAAAAAAAAACTGTGACTAAGGATTTTTAATATTTTTCAAATGTCATTGTAATAATATAGTAGGAGCCTTGTATTAAATGTTCAAGTATTTGTACTCAACAAATAATGTTTTATTGACATTCATAGAAAAAAAACTAATTAAATTTGAAACTGAAATTGTCCGTAAACAGCTCAAAACAAATCAAAATATTTTGAAAATTTTATCATGTATAGAAAATGGAAATATAAACAACCAGTGAAAATTTCATGTATCTACAGTCATTCGTTTTAATGTTACACCAAAAACCAAAATCAATTTTCTCAAAAACAGATTTTGCGTAAAAATTCCCGTTTTTCCTTAATTTTTCTTTTGTTTTTCATGGCGCTTTTGAAAACTATTGGAAAAAAGTTACTTTTGACCCCCCAAAGTACCAACTAGATTCACTTTCCTATCAGAAATTGTACTGTTGAAGAAAATCCAAGCACTTTTACTGTCCTAAAAGGTGATGACAGACACAAAAATAAAAAGGTGGGTAAGTGGATGTCGCTCTGCTATACGGTACGTTAGAAGTGGGTCACTGTATAATGGATAGTATTAAATTTGAATTCAATGATATAATATCACTGTATAAGAAAAACGATTCTGAGCGGAGATGATATGTCAGTCTAGATATTAGACATACATATTTAGGTATACTTATCTATATTATTATTAATAATTTTCAAATTAATCATATCATAATATCCATTAGGTAACGCGTTATACATCAACAACAAACCGTGATACTATCATAGATATATAATAGTATACTTTAGAAGTTTCAAGTACCCACAAGTAATATTATACAATCACAACAAAATAACTAAAATAGTTATTCCAGGTTTTTAATATGTAATTTCGTCCAAATTCGAACTTAAAATGACTATAAAAATAAACTGTGCTTATGTATTTCTTAGAATTTTTGGTAACAGAATTAAATATTTACGTGGAATCTTGTTTTAAATTTTCAATCCTTAGATATAAAAGTTGAACATTTTATAAATTTTTAACTACAAAATAATTATTCAATTTTAAATTTGATAAATTTTGTCATTTTTAAATGCTTATAAAAAAAATTGTGCCTACTGCCTATGTACTTTTAATCTTTTTCAACCGCTATTATATCAAGAACCTTATATTCCATTTTCACGCTTTTTGACCCAACACATTAAACTTTATTGATAATCATAGAAAAAAAAAATAAAAAATTGAAATATGAAATTGTCCGTAAACAGCTCAGTGAACAATTCATGTACCTACGGTTATTTGTTTTAAAATTACACTAAAAACCAAAGTCGATTTTGCGTAAAAATTCCCGTTTCCTCTTAATTTTTATGTTGTTTTTTCCAGCGTTTTTGTAAACTATTGGGAATTTTAAATTTTAACCTCCCGAATGCACCAACTAGATTCACTTTCCCATCAAACAAGATACTGTTGAAGAAAATCGAAGTAGTTTTACTGCCCCAAACCGTGATGACAGACACAAAAATAAAAAAGGAGGGTAAGTGGATGTCACTCTGCTGTACAGTAGGTTACAAGTGGGTCACTGTATAATGGATAGTATTAAATTTGAATTCAATGATATAATATCACTGGATAAGAAAAACGATTCTGAGCGGAGACGGTTTGTCAGTCTAGATATTAGACATACCTATTATAGGTATACTTATCTATAGTATTAAAAAAAAATTGATCTATATTAGGTATCAATAATAAATTCCAAATTAATCATATCACGATATCCATCAGGTAACGCGTTATACATCAACAACAAACTGTGATACTATCATAGATATATAATAGTATACTTTATAAGTTTCAAGTACCTACCCACGAATAGTATTACACAATTACAAAAAAATAATTAAAATAGTTATTCTTGGTTTTAGATTCTGAGTGGAACGATGAATGTATTGATTTTACAATGATGTGTGTTTTTTTTTTAATTTTTTTTGTGTCTGTGTACATGATAAGTAGTCGAAATAATGCTACGATTTTCAACTTCTATACACCATAACATTTTCAAAATATTTTGATTTATTTTGAGCTCTTTACGGACATTTTCATTTTCCATTTTTTTTTTAGTTTTTTTTCTAAAAATATCAATAAAATTTTATTTGTTGGATAAAAAAGCTTGAAAATTTAATAGAAGGCTCCTAGTATATTGTTTCAAAGGCAAATGAAAAATATTAGAAATCGTTAGTCACGGTTTTTTTTTATAAGCATTTAAAGTTAAGCTCTTTTTGAGCTGTTTACGGACATTTTCAGTTTTCAATTTTTTTAGTTTTTTTTTCTATAAATATCAATAAAGTTTTATCTGTTGGGCCAAAAAGTGTATAAATTTAATACAAAGCTCCTGATATATTGTTACAATATCAGTTGAAAAATATTAAAAATACATACGCACAATTTTTTTTTATAAGCATTTGAAGTTAAAATCTTGACAAAATTTACCAAATTTAAAATTGAATAATTATTTTGTAGTTAAAAATTTATAAAATGTTCAACTTTTATATCTAAGGATTTAAAATTTAAATTAAGATTCCACGTAAATATTTACTTCTTTTACCTAAAAATCTAAAAAATACATTTACACAGTTTATTTTTATAGTCTTTTTAAGCTCAAATTGGGACGAAATTACATATTAAAAAACCAGGAATTAATATTTTATTTATTTTGTTGTGATTGTAATGATTGTATAATATTATTTGTGGGTACTTGAAACTTCTAAAGTATACTATTATATATCTATGATAGTACCACGGTTTGTTGTTGATGTATAACGCGTTAGCTCATGGATATTGTGATATGATTAATTTGGAATTTATTATTGATATTATAGATAAGTATAGATAGGTACTATAGATAAGTATACCTATAATAGGTATGTCTAATACCTAGACTGACATACAATCTCCGCTCAGAATCGTTTTTCTTATACAATGATATTATATCATTGAATTCAAATTTAATACCATCCATTATACAGTGACCCACTTGTAACCTATTGTACAGCAGAGCGAAATCCACTTATCCACCTTTTTTTTTTATTATTATTATTATTTTTTGTGTCTGTGTACACGATAAGTAATAGAAATAATGCTTCGATTTTCAACTTCAGTATCTTGTTCGACGGGAAAGTGAATATTGTTGGTGCAATGGGAGGTACAAATTTAAAATTCCCTGGTAAAAATTTCCCAGTAGTTTTTAAAAGCGCCGTGAAAACAAAAGAAAAATTAAGGAAAAACGGGAATTTTTACGCAAAATCGAATTTGGTTTTTGGTGTAACTTTAAAACAAATGACCTTAGATACATGACATTTTCACTGGTTGTTTATATTTATACTTTGAATAAAAATTTATTCAAAATACAATTATTAATCAATGGACAGACAGAATTGTGATTCGTGACGTTATTGTATATTAATATGATATAAAATGACAACTTATATGTAGGTAGGTTCTAGGTACACAATGCTATACATACTCGTACCTACTAACACTTTTTTATAATATTACAATTTGCAAGATAAATTACACTTTTTCAACTGTCAACACCAGAAGTTTCAAATGTAATATTTTATCACCAAACTCTATAATAATAGGTACCTATACCAGCTATACCTAAGTGATTTTTATTGTGGTATAACTTAATCCATTATTACCTAAATAAATGTAATAAATCGTATGATAACTTGTTTAAACATTTAAAGTGAATTATATATATATTATATATATTATAAACACATTGTAATTGTTATAGTATTGTTTTAACATTGCATTAAAATATAATACCTACCTACTGCTATAATTTGCATACATCAAGATGATATTTGATATTTTTTAGACATCGTTTGATCTAATAATATGATATATATCTATTGTTTGGAATCCATGAAATGTATAGGAACAAAATATAGTAATAAAGTTTTAGTTACTTTTTTTCTAAGAAATATAAGGAAACAATTCCGAAAATAACTCTGCTCAAATAATTTATTTTCATATTAGGTTATTAAAAACTATAACAGTGTTTTTAAAATGTATTAACACCAGCCTCGTTTAACAGAAACATACCAAGACATGAAAAGAATTTATTCATTAGGTTACTTTAGTGGATTTAGTTCTAAGAGAAAGTATAAATAAATTATATTATGTTTATATTATGTTTATATATTGTGCCTATACAATTTTTTTTATAAGCATTTAAAGATCAAATTTTGACAAAATTTATCAAATTTTAATTTGAAAAATTATTTTGTAGTTAAAAATTTATAAAATGTTCAACTTTTATATCTAAGGATTTAAAATTTAAAACAAGATTCCACGTAAATATTTACTTCTTTTACCTAAAAATCTAAAAAATACATTTACACAGTTTATTTTTATAGTCTTTTTAAGTTCAAATTGGGACGAAATTACATATTAAAAAACCAGGAATTAATATTTTATTTATTTTGTTGTGATTGTAATGATTGTATAATATTATTTGTGGGTACTTGAAACTTCTAAAGTATACTATTATATATCTATGATAGTACCACGGTTTGTTGTTGATGTATAACGCGTTATCTAATGGATATTGTGATATGATTAATTTGAAAATTATTAATAATACTATAGATAAGTATACCTATAATATGTATGTCTAATACATAGACTGATATACCGTCTCCGCTCAGAATCGTTTTTCTTAAACATTGATATTATATCATTGAATTCAAATTTAATACTGTCCATTATACAGTGACCCACTTCTAACCTACTGTACAGCAGAGCGACATCCACTTACCCACCTTTTTAATTATATATCTAATAATAATCGGCATACATAGTAATTATTTGTCAAAAAAAAAGAAATCTTGTTGTATGCATGTTTATGATGTACGACATTAAAGGTCTATAGGTAATTAGCTATAAAAGATAACTTTTCACTGAAGTTATCCTAGACAATTTGATTCTAACAAGACTCTAAAACACTAAATTCGTTCTCCAGTTTCCGAAATCTGCGTTACTAAAGATAAATCGATCTAAAATTGACAAGTATTTTAAAGGTTAACTAGTTAATTTATTTTTAAAATTTTAAAATTTCACATTTTGTATCTATTTGACAAATCATCTTTCAACCAACTTTCTTGTTCATTGAGTTTTTATGGCAGAACACGCTGACATTTTTCTAATTTCAAATCATTATACCGCTTGCGGATATGATATCGGGTACATCTGATATACCGTATATCTTATATGAAGTATTAATGCTGACTTATTTACCCAACATTATTACTGAATACTGAGTTATATTTTTATTATTTTCCTATTTACCACAACTCTTGAAGTTTTCAAAGTTCAGATTTTTTATTTTAATTATAAAAGATGTACTTCACACATTTTACACCATTATACAAAATATTTCTATACAGCACGTGAATATCATGTATACCTATAATACATTAATATGATATACCTGGTACTATGGTACCTATGGTACTTCATAATATAGACAATTTTACATTATTAATAACAAGGAATGTATTATATCGTTTACATTGTGGTTACGATAACATGGTATAAAACATTAAAACATGAGAATAATCTATGACCTGACGTCGTGACATAATAATATTAACATCGTCCATTGGTCAAAAATTGACCATAAAAACCGTTTTAATTGTAAAAACAACACGCTCTAAAATATTACATTTGTTATCGCACACAAGGTTCGGTATGGCCACTTGTGCTTCTTCTCCTTTTATCTGTATGAACGATTTATATATTATGAAAAACAGGTATTTCGTATTTAAAGTTTTGAGTCCATAAACTAACTTATACTTAGTTACTATAAGTTACAAGCATATACGGACATTTGCCTTTTGATGTTCATTCGAATAAAATATAATAATTAACTATTATTTTATTTTTACTACCATATACATTGGTTAGGTTACTGCTTTTTATATTCCGTATTATCAACTGACTTCGCCTGGTAATAATGTTTTAAATTGTATTTTACTGGACAGATGGCATTACTGGTGTACTCCTATTTTCATATTTTAAAATGTTTACCTGTTTTAACATCATCTTAATAGTTAATATTATGTGTACATTTATTTCATTATGAAAATTAATCTATACAACCTAATGATATATTTATTTCCCCCCAACACGTACAGGTAGAGTTATTGGTACGACAAAAAAGTGCTTGCGTATTAAAATATAGTTAATAATTAATATAGTTATATATACTAGTTGATCCCGTGCACTTCGTTTCCCGTTAAATATACCAACTCCATATGACTCAAACTTTGTACAATTCATTTTTAATATTCGGTGTTCAAAATGTATCTTAACTTTTCTGTTGCCTGGAATAATAATTCTGATTTGCAGCAGTATATTATCAGGTAGGCAAACTACCGAGCTGATTGTACGCAACTTTATAATTTAAGTCTAAAGTATCAAAGTTATACCAAGTATGTCACTGAACTCCTCCTAAACGGCTGGAATAATTGTGAATGCCGAGTCTGTCAACCAATATTTCCTCCTCGTCTACGAAGACGTGGCATTATTTTATGTACGTAACTTATATGTGAGTATAATACGCTCAATATTTACGTAATTGCGATACATATAATATCAAAATACAGCGTACAAAAAAATTAAATGCATTGAATGAATACACTGATTTCACGGCAACCAATAATAATTATTATTATTATAGTTTTAAAACCCATGGCGACCATTTATAAACAAAAATTTCCACCGTAAATTTCTTAATCTCTGTTTGAGAACATCCCCTGGTTGGACCTAGGGGGATGATTTGTGAATCTAAACAATCCGGGGTGTCACTCAAACGCATACAAAAAATGTCATCAAAATCGGTCTAGCCGTTTAGGAGGAGTTCGCTTACAAACACACGTACAGTAGAATTATATATATAAAGATATATATATATATATCATTAGGTAAATTTAATAATAATATAGGTAGGTTATACCTATAATATGAAATAATACATTTGAATGGACATGACGGTGGTCTGTGTTACCAGTGGTACAACGTTCATAATATAGGTACTCATAACTACATAATATAACTGGGTCTGATTTATGATTTTTGTGGCCAGATAGACTAGGTAATTAAAATATAAAACATACGTACATTTCTTCAGCCTCCTTGATCAAATTAAATAATGTGCAGCATAATTATTTTACTTTACGTTCGTAAGTCGTTTGTTGTAAAGGCTTATAAAAACGAACTTTTCTTTTGTAAAAAAAATCAGAAATATAGTTTCACTTATGTATATTTGAAATATGTGAGGCTGGGGAATTGTGTTAAATTTTGTAAACACCAATTTTTTTAATACAATCGGTCGTAATTTTTTTGGTGTTTTTGAAACTCTTTGCAAACGATAAGCAGAACATTTGGGGTTAACCAAATTTTACCCATTTTTCTAGCCCTAATTTTGAAATTCTGACCAGTTTTTAGTTTTCTTTAAAATTGACTCCCTAGGTACGGATCTAGACAATAGTTATTGAAATTAGGATAACCCACAAACTTTTCGATACATCCAATCGTTTGTAGAACATTTAAAATATTATCGTTTCTGTATTATTCGAGGTCTTGAAAAAAAATTACACTTTGATAAGTACATTAATTCAACACAGCACAATATAATATACTTTACGTTTGAACGCAGATTATTATTTGTATAATTAGTTAATAATTTATCTTAATACTGATATATCAAACCGTAGGATAAATTTATTCGAAACCAAGGAGCCAGGAGGACATACTATTACAATAATATAATAATGATAACGATTTATTCAAATTAATGAAACAGGGCGAAGCTCAATAGTACAGTAGTTTAAGCTTAGAAATTAGAACAATATTTAGAAATATTAAAAAACATTAAATACTTTAAAATATGTATTATAAATAATAATAAAATTGTTTGGCATATACCAGATATTAGGTACATTACATTATTAATTATGTGAATGGTTAATATTCCCACTAAAGATAAGAAGAAAAAGGTGCATTAGTCGAGATTTTATAGGTACCTTGTTAACCTTGTTTGAAACCTAATCAAGACTTTGAATATTTTTATTGCTGTTTATTATCAGTATAATATTTATTTCACCGAGATCGTTATTTTAATTGCCGCAGTGGACATTGACGTATTGTTGCCCATTATACAAAATTACGAAGTCACGTTTGTGCAAGTTTGTAAACAAATTACCATTTACCAGGTGATTCTTTTATAAGTAAACACACATTTTCTTGAAGAGTATTACCGTTTTAGAAAATATTTTTTACTCAGTTCGAAGATATTACAAAACAACATAAAAAAAAATGTATTTTTACTATTTTAATTTTTTAAGTTACTTATTAAGTTGTCATTTACTGTTAGATTAGAGTTATTAAGCTTGAAAGTTATCCAATTTAAACGGTACCTAAGTATAAAGTAATTATTGTTTTTCCAGTCTATATCTTAACTTTTTAATTATATTAAAATATTAGGTACAATATATTTTTATGCGACACTTTATACACATTTGGGCGTTTGTTAGTGCATTGAAATCTGGGATTTACTTATAAGTTATAATACTTCAAAAAAAAAATAATCTACTTAAGAAAATACAATTTAAATTATATAGTGTCATTTAAAAAAGTTAAACAAATCAAAATCATAACCAAAAAAATAGAAAAAGTTGTTTTATAATTACTATGAATTATGTAAAAAAATATTTCCAACAACATTAATCTCAAGGACAATCACTAAAAACTACAGGAGTTTATCTTGATACACCATGTTTTTCTCATGGCCAATTGTATGTAGCATGTTTAAGAGGAGGTGATCCAAAAAATTTGTATGTATATTGTAAAAATAAAAAAACTAAGAATGTTGTTTATCAACAGGCATTAAATTAAACGATATTTGTTATTTATTCTAATATAGATTTATTAAAGTTAAGTGAAGATTATAATATTATAGATTATATATTTCTTGAAATGCAGTTGAGGAATGTCAAAAATATTTTTGTTTTCCTTTATATGGGGATTAATTTGCTTTCTTATACGTCCTTGAAATGTATTAAAACTTATTATTTTTAGCTCAATATTTACTTTACAATATTCTTTGAATTTGTTCATAGTATCTATATTTGAAACTTTAATATATTATGAATTTATATTTATGAATAAGATTAGAATCTTCGAGATGTACGGTGAAAGACGACCATTTACTTCCAAAATAAGTGAATGGTGTATGAAACCTTCAACAAATTCATCTCTTTGATTTTTTATATGAGTAAGGTGACTTTTTAAATGTGCTAGGTTCAAATGTGATTGGGTGCAATTATTTTTGTACATTTGGTCGAATATTGAATATTTAATGTCAGCTGTATTCAACTGTTATAAACATGTTGAGACTATAGTAACGTAGTAAATAGAAAAACTTTTAGCAACGGTAAAAAAAATATTTAACCATCATTTCAATGAACAAGTAATGAATATAACATAACATTAAATTATTATAAAATAAAAAGCATAAAAAATAACTACTTAAGTGACACCTTAAGGCTTAAAGAAATTAATTCATCATGACTGATGATATAAAAATTGTGGATTTGATGGATAATATAAAAAAGTAAAAAACAATAATAAACAAACAATATTTCATAATTATTACTCAACATATTACTATTTAATTTAACAGTTGGAAAATTACGGCACGAATTAAAAACAAAACATTAGTCAGAAAATTCAAAAGAAATGGAAATGAAAATAAAATCTTCAATTTAGATATTATTGATAATAGCGGAGAAATAAGATGCGCTATATTCGGTGATAATGTTGGAAAATTGTATGATATTTTTCAGGTATTGTGTATATTTATTTTGTTTATGTGTAATATCGTAATAATATAAGTAGGGAATGATACCAAAACAATCCATAATTTTTAGATACAAAAAATATACACTATAGCTAACGGTTTCTTGAAAAAAAAAAAGTTTAATGATTTAGATCATGAATTTGAAATAATCTTAACAGAAAACTCTAAAATTATAGAATCGAAAGATGATGAAAATATACCAAAAATTGAATTCAATTTTATTAAAATAAAATATTTAGCTAATATAAAAAGCAATTCTTTAAAAGGTATTTCAAATATACTTTAACAATAAGAAAAATGAACAGATGAATTGATATTTCCTCATTTCAGATATAATAGCGATCATCAAAAGTATAAAAGGAATAAAAATATCAACAAAAAATGGATTACAATTAAAGAGACAACATATGATTCACAATCTAATTTGATGTTAAATAAGATTTACAAATAAAATAACATGTATATTTCATTTAATAATACTGATAAAATTTTACAGATATCATTAACATTATGGTCAGATCAAATAAATGATTTTGAAGGAGAAAGAGGGGATATTATTGCTATGAAAAATATCAAAATTAAAGAATATAATAACATTAAAAACTTAAATTTAGTTCGAAAAACTATTGTTATTATAAACCTTAAAATACCAGAACATAAAGAGTAAGAAAAAATTACTATAAATAAATAAAAATTAATAATAAATTTGCGATCATTTCAGTCTCTAAAAATGGTATAACACAAAAGGAAATGATATCAATGAAAATTATTTTAAAAACTGTTCAAGTCAAGATCAGAAAACATATGACTTCAAAAAATTCAAATCAATATACAATAGTCCAATAAATACCATAATTGGTAGGTTTACGAGACATTATGAATTAGTAATTGATAACAAACATTCATTGTTCATTCAGATATTATCGCTAAAATCCACGACATAAAAAAAAACCGAAAAAATAAGCACAATTCAAAAGGAATTTAAGAAAAGAGAAATAATTTTAGTTGACAACAAATATAATAAAGTATAAAGAATTCATACCTTAATTGTTTATAAATTAAATTAACTAAAAAACTTAATTTAAAATTATAGATTGTTTTGAACTTATGGAACGAAAACATTGACGAATTTAAAGCAAAAAAAAAAATGATATTGTATCAATAAAAATGTCAAAATAGGAAAATATCACTATGAAAAAAAATTTATCATTAACAGCTCATTCCATAATACAAATAAATCCAAATATTCCAGAAGTAGAAATGTAAATATATTAAAAAATAACATGTTATAGATATTAAAAGAATGGTTCTTTTTAGATTCACTAATCATAATGAAGACCCTGGAATCGATGATACAGAAATGGAATTTTTCAACACAATAAAAAATATAAAAAATAAAGAAATTGGAACAATAATAAGTAAGAAGTATATAAAAATAATAAACGAAATCGAATAATATTTTATATTATTTATAATTATTTTATATTATTATATTTACAGATACTATAGCTGGAGTCATTGAAGTAAATGGAGTAATCGTTTATTTTCACAAAAAAACAATAAAAACTTTACTAAAAGAGATATACTATTGACTGACTCCTCCAAAGAAACAGTATTAAACTGGAATATTATAGATATATCGTTATTAAATGAAATGAAAATAATGATGACCAAATTATTTCACAGATAATTTTGACAGTATGGAACGAAGAAGCTGAAAATTTTGTGGGACAAAGTGGAAGTATTATTAAAATAGAAAGAGGAAAAATAAATGAATATTCGAATAATAAATATACTGGATTATTGCCTACATCTGTCATCACATACAGTTCTATAACTGAAAAAGAAAAGTAAATAACACATTTATTCACTATATTATTCAAAATGTATTTAAATTATGTTGCTTACATAGGTTTGATAAATGGTTATTATCTCAAGAAATTATTAATAAAAATAATAAAAATAAAAGGAAAATTTACGATATTGAAGACAACGAACAGCCATGTTGTTCGAAAACGTTAAAATAGGGATTTCAGTTTTTAATAATCATAATTTTGTAATTTTGGGTAATTTAACTATTTCCATATATCTATTTTTGTAAAGGAATAAATAATTTTTACTCACCGATAACCTCCGTTATTAATTTATTTCATTTGTTAATTTGAATATATGTTATTATATCATGTGCATATACTGTTATAATTAATATTTTATTAATTTGTATATTTAGTGTGTTTATTTATACCTATGGTTGAGATATTTTTTTGAACATATGAAATGGCACATAAAAACAATATCGACCTGAACTATAGCGATTGTGAGGGGGTATAATTGAACAAAATAAGATTAAGTATATTTATAATCAAGGGAGTATGGTTATAAATAAAAACAAGTTTACAATAAAAAGCAGAGGGGTTCTCATTTGAAAAACAGAAGTTTGTATCGTCACAGGTCACTCTTTAACTACTATAAAATGACAAGAATTTGAAAACGTGGGCTCTATGCATATTCAACAATTTCGAAAATCGCAATTTGAATAAAATATAGGGTAATCATTTAGTTTATAACATATGTCATATACATATTGTTATTATACATATTTTAACTTTTATCCTATGTATTTGGCTATAATATCGTGTATGTTACCAATAATAGATGCTATAACTGTCGAACATGTCCGGCTCCAAATAGCTTTTTCGATTTGTTTGCCAACACTTAAAGTTATTACTGGTTCAAGAAAAATATCACTGACCCAAATGTTTATGATACAGTCGCAACCAGTTGTCAAATATACATCTTGAGAGAAAGGCGATTTTCCAACGATTTGATTATTCCGAAGTGAGAAACAATTTTTTTGGACGAGTTTTTAAATCGTCATATAAAAATGAGTAGACGAGACCGTCCGCAGTGCCCACCAAATCCGCATTTTGGTTCAGTTCAATAAATTTAGTTACACGAAAAACCGATTTATACGTTTTACTTTCATCCAAATTCTTCTCTGGGAGTTCTTCTTGTATCAAACTATTATATAGTTTCATGACTAATTTTTCCTGAAGCTTCCCGTGCGAAAAACAATAACGTGAAATACAGCCAATCGTATTGCACGCCATCTATGCAAGTCAAGAAAATATCAATTTAAACCTAGTGCCAAGTACTATTGTGTAGACATTTTATACTAACTAGACATTCTGATTTGACTTCATGGGGTATTTTGTTTTCAGTGTTGGTGGTCCAAAAAAGCCACGAAATGCTGGTAGTTTCTAACGATAGGTTAGTGGACGTTTGAAACACAATGTTGAGAGATTTTTTTAGAAATATCGATTATTTTTATAATCCCGCAGTCAAATCCAATGGCAAGATTATTCGGAGTTTTGATTGAGAACTTTAAGCACGTAATAGCTGAAGTGTTGAGCTCATAGAATCTATAAAATCGATTGAAAGACAGAGTGTGATAAAATGTTGAAAAAGTCAAAATAATAAATTGTTTTGCAATTAATCACATTTCATCGTCTACTTTTTTTCCCCAAAATCAAGCACGAGGTATAAAAATATTGTTTAACGATGTAAAAAGATAAACGTGACGAACGTTACATAATATTTCTTACGGTTCTGGAGTACCTATGTTGATTTTTCATACTCCACACAGCCACGTATGCGTATTGCTTGTCTGCGTAATCGGTGTACATCAGGTTGCTGTACACAACAACCAACAAGTGCTTCTCCGTCTCGTTCCAGTGCATGCATCTGACGGCTAAGCCCTTGTCTGTATCGCCAAGCAACGTCAGTGTAAAACAGTACGTAAGACCGAAAACCTTTTGGTCCAAGAGCGATTCCAAGTGCGATTCATTCTCGGGATATATCATTTTCATATCGTTTGACCAAAATAGTTTGACGTCCAACGAGTTTTGGGCCAATATCCGTTCCAAAAACATTGTCGTATCGGGATGGTAGTCCTCAGCTGCACCGTCATTCATAGGGTCATTTTCGTCATCAAACAGCTGTCTGTCCACGAGTATGGCATGCCGAATTTCCTCTTCAGTTGATTCTTCATCAATGGTCGATGGCGGGATTACGTCTTGTTTCACGTTTATCTCGTTGAGTGTCTATTATGTTGAAATTGTGGACCTGAGTACCGGCAATACACGTGGTGACGTTCGAGGTTTGACATTCTACGTCTTCACGTTCCATGAGAGAATTTACTGTTTGCGAGATATTGTCGATTTTGATGCATGGCTTTGATTAGTTATTTAGATAAACTTCTTTCGATTTTTGCGATCTTTCATAATCTCCATCTCTGAAATAACGGAACTAGATTAAAAAATAATTAATAAATGGCATTTGACGTTTTAGGGTTTTTTTTCGTAATAAATAATAACGTTCATTAATAAATGAAGGAACAATTAATTTAATTTTCTTTAATCATATCAGTGGCGTATTTAGGATTTTGTCATAGGGGGGGATATGATTTTATCCAGTACTTATCAACTCGAGGGGGGCTCCCGCCCCCTCACCCCCCCTAAATTTAATTTTTCTATGACTCCCAAACAGTTTCTAATTGGTTTTATATTGCTAGAAGATGAAACTGCTAAGTTCAGGAAATGCGCTGAACAATGTACGTATAGAGCGTTAGGGTGTTTACCTCTTATAATTTTTTGAACACCTTTAAATTTCCCTGCCATATTGCTAGCTCCATCATAGCCTTGTCCGTACATAAACTAGGAATTTATTCCACAGTCACTCAAACCTAAAAATTGTTATTTATTGAAACACTCAATATTAAGTAAAATAAATTACAAACTAGATACCTTTTAATATTGATGTAGCCAAGTCTGAACCTGTTAGGCCTGTCGTCTAATTTAGATTTAAATAAAAAAAAAAAAAAATACTCAACTCAAGCCTTCAACCCCCCCCCCCCCCCCCTCGGTAAATACGCCACTGAATCATATCACCATATTATAGGTACCTAGAATAAATGACCTAAATTAAATGGCTAGTACTTAGCCATTAGCTTCAATCATACAAACTATAGGTTATATAATAATTTATAAGTTCTCGGTTGGTGCATTAATGTTTAAACATTAATACAGGAAAGTAACTTATACTTGTCTTGTACTTTTGTGACTTTTTAAATAATTTATAGTTCAGAAAAAATTTCTAAAACCTCGTAAAATAGTTATACAAAATGTAATCAAAATATAATTAATATTCAATAGCCAATATAGTTTCGATTCTACAGCCTTGCCATTTTACGGTAACACTGCTCGGTACGTTTAAAATGTTAAACGTCGGACTCTCAGTAAGTTCTATTTCATAATTATCATCATTAATATTATTATTGGGAATAATAATAAGAGAAGATTTGCACCACAATCGTATTTGTTTTCATCCGGGCCTTCTCCAATGTGATATTGTCGTTTGGGAAATATGTTGTCAAGTAAATAAGGGATTGAATGTTAAGTTGACGAAAAGTATTGAGGTGATTTTCCTGTTCTTGTTCCATATGAGTAGTGGATATTTTTGATAAAATTCGTTGATCCAACGAGTTTTCATTAGAACTAATATATTCATATTTAATATTAGTTGGTTCCTGAGGCGTGACATTAGTGTCTCCTAGATAAAACTCATATCGATTAAGCTGTTGATTTTTTCCCCAAGAACTTTTATTTGAATCACGTTGACTGTTTTTAATTGGTGTAACCACTAATTTTATGGATATTTCATCGCTGGGATTGTTTTGTCTTGATTTTTTTTATATCCATCTACCAGTAAAACAATTTAACAGGATTAATAATTTATTAATCATAAAATCAAACATATATAATATTTACGTTTTTAACCGGTGCGATCAAAATTGGTTTTATTTTGTACTGCTTAATTATTATTTAGCTCATTGTTTGACGTCATCATAATAAACAATACACATTAATATTATTTAATGATA
Source organism: Acyrthosiphon pisum (assembly GCF_005508785.2). Taxonomy (NCBI): domain Eukaryota; kingdom Metazoa; phylum Arthropoda; class Insecta; order Hemiptera; family Aphididae; genus Acyrthosiphon; species Acyrthosiphon pisum. The sequence goes on along the minus strand of NC_042493.1, from coordinate 89,692,107 downwards.
TTAAACACACTTGGTTTACATAGATACACTATTATATTCATACACTTAAAGTATCGTGGCAATTATAATTCCATAAAAAATGCATATTATAGGTAGTCTGTAAATTGTAACATGAATACAAATCTATAACCGATCACCGATGAATACAATTGTACAAAGCAAAGATAATATTATTCATAATATTATCATAACACGTTTCCATGAACCTATACCTAAAATAAAATAGCCAATTTTACAGCACAATTAATTTAAATTATTATTCAATAATTGCATTACCTATTTATAATTAGAGTTTTCCATACTATTTTAGATTCTGAGCGGGGTGATGAATGTATTGATTTTACAATGTGTGTTTTTTTTTTTATTTTTATTTAATTTTTTATTTTTGTGTCTGTCATCAACTTTCAGGACAGTAAAAGTGCTTGGATTTTCTTCAACAGTACCTTTTCTGATAGGAAAGTGAATCTAGTTGGTACTTTGGGGGGGGTCAAAAGTAACATTTTTCCAATAGTTTTCAAAAGTGCCGTGAAAAACAAAAGAAAAATTAAGGAAAAACGGGAATTTTTACGCAAAATCTGTTTTCGAGAAAATTGATTTTGGTTTTTGGTGTAACATTAAAACGAATGACTGTAGATACATGCAATTTTCACTGGTTGTTTATATTTCCATTTTCTATACATGATAAAATTTTCAAAATATTTTGATTTGTTTTGAGCTGTTTACGGACAATTTCAGTTTCCAATTTAATTAGTTTTTTTTCTATGAATATCAATAAAACATTATTTGTTGAGTAAAAATACTTGAAAATTTAATACAAGGCTCCTACTATATTATTACAATGACATTTGAAAAATCTTAAAAATCCTTAGTCACAGTTTTTTTTTATTAGCATTTAAAGTTTAAAAATTGACAAAATATGGAAAAATCACGAAAATTACCTAATTATTTTGAGTTTATAATTTGTAAAAATTTTTCTTTTAGAACTAAGATTTTAAAATGTAATACAAGATTCCTTATAAGTATATCTACCTTTATCAAAAAAAAAATGTCTATAAGAAACTCAAATTAAATTTCTATGAGCGTTTGAAATTCATATTTTTACAACATTTGGTAAAACGTTTTTGGTTTACTCGATTTCTTACGTAACGATTTTCTTATTTTGTTGTAATTAAAAAACGAATGACTGTAGAAATTTGAAAATTTCACTGAATGTTTATATTAGCATTTTCTATATACGGTAAAATTTTGAAAATAATTTGACTATTTTTTGAGCTGTTTACGGACATTGTAAGTTTTCAATTTTTTTGTAAAAATATCAATAAAGTTTTATCTATTGGGCCAAAAAGTGTAAAAAATTAATACAAAGCTCCTGATACATTGTTACAATAGTAGTTGAAAAATATTACAAATACATAGGCACAATTTTTTTTTATAAGCATTTGAAGTTAAAATCTTGACAAAATTTACCAAATTTAAAATTGAATAATTATTTTGTAGTTAAAAATGTATAAAATGTTCAACTTTTATCTCTAAGGATTGAAAATTTAAAACAAGATTCCACGTAAATATTTAATTCTTTTACCTAAAAATCTAAAAAATACATTTACACAGTTTATTTTTATAGTCTTTATAAGTTCAAATTTGGACGAAATTACATATTAAAAAACCTGGAATAAATATTTTATTTATTTTGTTGTGATTGTAATGATTGTATAATATTATTTGTGGGTACTTGAAACTTCTAAAGTATATTATTATATTTCTATGATAGTACCACGGTTTGTTGTTGACGTATAACGCGTTACCTCATGGATATTGTGATATGATTAATTTGGAATTTATTATTGATATTATAGATAAGTATAGATACTATAGATAAGTATACCTATAATAGGTATGTCTAATACCTAGACTGACATACAATCTCCACTCAGAATCGTTTTTCTTATACAATGATATTATATCATTGAATTCAAATTTAATACCATCCATTAAACAGTGACCAACTTGTAACCTACTGTACAGCAGAGCGAAATCCACTTACCCACCTTTTTTTTTTTTATTATTATTATTTTTTGTGTCTGTGTACACGATAAGTAATAGAAATAATGCTTCGATTTTCTACTTCAGTATCTTGTTCGACGGGAAAGTGAATATTGTTGGTGCAATGGGAGGTACAAATTTAAAATTCCTTGGTAAAAATTTCCCAGTAGTTTTTAAAAGCGCCGTGAAAACAAAAGAAAAAATAAGGAAAAACGGGAATTTTTACGCAAAATCGACTTTGGTTTTTGGTGTAACTTTAAAACAAATGACCTTAGATACATGACATTTTCACTGGTTGTTTATATTTATACTTTGAATAAAAATTTATTCAAAATACAATTATTAATCAATGGACAGACAGAATTGTGATTCGTGACGTTATTGTATATTAATATGATATAAAATGACAACTTATATGTAGGTAGGTTCTAGGTACACAATGCTATACATACTCGTACCTACTAACACTTTTTTATAATATTACAATTTGCAAGATAAATTACACTTTTTCAACTGTCAACACCAGAAGTTTCAAATGTAATATTTTATCACCAAACTCTATAATAATAGGTACCTATACCGGCTATACCTAAGTGATTTTTATTGTGGTATATCTTAATCCATTATTATCTAAATAAATGTAATAAATCGTATGATAACTTGTTTAAACATTTAAAGTGAATTATATATATATTATATATATTATAAACACATTGTAATTGCTATAGTATTGTTTTAACATTGCATTAAAATATAATACCTACCTACTGCTATAATTTGCATACATCAAGATGATATTTGATATTTTTTAGACATACTACACGATCGTTTGATCTAAAAATATGATATATATCTATTGTTTGGAATCCATGAAATGTATAGGAACAAAATAATATAGTAATAAAGTTTTAGTTACTTTTTTTCTAAGAAATATAAGGAAACAATTCCGAAAATAACTCTGCTCAAATAATTTATTTTCATATTAGGTTATTAAAAACTATAACAGTGTTATGAGTTACAACAGTGTTTTTAAAATGTACCTAATAACACCAGCTTCGCTTAACAGAAACATACCAAGACATGAAAAGAATTTATTCATTAGGTTACTTTAGTGGATTTAGTTCTAAGAAAAAGTATAAATAAATTACATTATGTTTATATTATTTTATACAATAAGAACTAACTAAAAAATAAAGAAAAAGTTATGCTTTTTTTTATAAGCATCAACATGTTTCTTTACCTGTGTATAAAAAATGACAAAATTGTACTTTATTGTGTTATTGTTATATTTTTATTCATAATAATATATTAATATGCTAGGAATTTGAAAAATGAAGAGTGAATTTTGTACGACAAATAAATTGTATTTTATTATACATTATTATACCTATTTCTTGAGTAAATATTTTCAATTTTTTTTTTTTAATATTGAGTGGAATTTCAAGGAATTAAATGATTCTTTAACTAAAGCCTATTAAATAATGGGTATTCATATATTAAACATATTTTTTAAATTATTTTTTCTATAAATATTGATAAAAAATGTTTGCTGGGACAAAAAGCTTAAAAATGTAATATATTAAGGTTTCTACTAAGTTTTCATTATAACTTATGAGCATATTTTGCAGTTAAAATGATGAGTTATGACCAGTGGCGCAACTAGGACTGAAATGTTGGGGGGGCTGTAGCCCGCACCTGACATTACATGAAAAGTAACCCCCACACCCCCATTTATGTTCACTTTAAAATATAAAAAAATCATACAAACAAAATCAATTATTAATTTACTCAATTATTTAATTACACATTATTTTTTAATATTTATATTAGAATTTACAAACATTAAAAAAATATTTTTTGATTAATACCTTTATGTTATATTATATCATTATATCACTAATTACGTTTTAAAAATGCTATGTGGTTGTCAGTAATATTGTAGTCTGGGGGTTATTTTTCCTAGGGTCGGGTTTTTTTTTCAGCGGATTTTTATTACGCTATAACCTATATCTATGTTATAGTTCAGTGCATAGGTATACTATAAAATTATGTGTAATAATCTTACCAAATACAAAATAACTTATATCATACCGACATAAATTGTTTCCATAAAACGAATACAGCTTATGATTAAATAAAAATTTAAAAAATTAAATAATTATATTGAATAATTTATTTTGAGGGGGCTATTACAAGTTTTGGAGGGCTAAGGAGCCCCCCCCCCCTAGTTGCGCTTATGTATGTTGGCAGTTCTACACTACCGTACTGGTAAAGCGATTAAAATGTTAATCTCGAATATTTTCCCACTATTTCGATGTTCAAATAATGTATAAGATTAAAATAAAAGGTTATATGCCTACTACCTAGTCATAATTACGAAACTGATAAAACAACTAAATAAATAAATATGATAACTAAATAAATTACTTTATTCACAATAATATCATAAAAAATACTTACCTAGTAATATCATAAGCTTACTTCACTCAGAATCGTTTTTCGTTTACAATGATATATTATATCATTGAATTCAAATTTAACACGATCTATTACAGCGATCCACTTGTAACTTACTGTACAACAGAGGGACATCCACTTGCCTATCTTTTTTTTAATATTACCTACTAGATATAGGTTAATCATCTAAAAAAATCGTTATTAGCAAGTTAGTGTACCTGAAACACATTTGTATATCTATATCTATACTCTATACTATTATATAAAGAGAAGTCGTTAGTTACCGTTGTCGAAAGTAATCTCTGGAACTATTGAACCGATTTCGAAAATTCTTTCACCAATAGAAAGCCACGTTCTTTGTGAGTGTCATAGGCTAATTTAAAAAGGGAATTGATCACCCCCGGTAGATGCTAAAATAAGAAATTTGAGATGTACGATAGAAATTTTTGTTTATTAATGGTTGCTATGGGTTATAGCCTATAGGGGTTGAGAATAATATTTATTTATTATTATTATTTTTAATTTGAATATTAATGGAGCGTCTCAATGACTCAATCTTATTCGTTTCAATCAGTCGAAGTTACGATCAGACGATTACCAACCTACATCCACTTGTGTAGATTAGACCTCTGAGCAGAAGATAAGCTAATTTAAAAAGGGTCAAATTTGTTTTTTTTTTATTCATCAGATTTTAGTACGGTTGGGTTAGGATTTTGTATTAATTGATTATATTAATCCGCTGTAGGTGGAATTAAGTAAAAACGATAAACTTGGTATAACTTTGGTCTTTGATACTCTAGAGTTAAATCATACACTTACGTACAAACAGCACGGGGTCCGCGATCTAGGTACCTCAAGTAGATTGTCTAGCTGATAATATACTGCTGCGAATCAGAATTTTTGTTCCGGGCAACGGAAAAATTAAGATAAGTTTTGAAAACCATACACCGAATATTAAATAAAGAATTGAACAAAGTTTGAGTCATAAAGAGTTGGTAGATTTAAAGGGCAACGAAGTGCACTGGATCAGCTAGTTATGTTATATTATTATAGTTTATAGGTAAAAGTTATAATTGTATCATGTTGGTAATATATAATAGCGCCGCGGAAGAATGCGAATGCACTTCTTGAGGCGTCGTTAGTTCAAAATTGAAAAAAAAGGTAATAAATAATAAGATAATGCAGTCGATGTGTAGCTTAGACTTTTATCTAAGTTTAGATTATATAGGACATATGTAATATAGATAGTTTGTGAACCGTGAACGTCGAAATACATGGAAATCATTTACAATTACATTTTTCATTATTATTATATAGTACGTAAATTAATTAATAAAAACTGAGTATTAAACGAATAACTTATCATTAAAATAAATGTTGTTTTAACCAAAATCTTAGTTTGTTTCCAAAACAACTTACTTTTATTA
>NC_042493.1:89665297-89685709 GCF_005508785.2 Acyrthosiphon pisum | reverse complement strand
GTTTCATGTCAAAAAATATTTACCGTGAATTGTTTAAAGTAAAAAAATGTATATAATTCGAATTTAACTAATATGGAAACACTGTATAAAATATAAGCACTATAGTCTATAATTTAGTTTTGGGTAGGAAAAAAATTAAGTATGTTAGCGTTGTATAAACAAATTAACTTTTTTTAACTTAATAAAAAGTTAACAGTAAGTGTGTATTAACTTTTAACTTAACTGAGTTAACCTATAGTTAAATTAACTTTTAACTTTTTAACTTTTTGTTATTTGTGCATATCAACTTAACTTAACTGAGTTAAAAAAAATCATTAACTTGCCCAGCCTTGCTAAATTGCAATGGAGTAGATAAATGATTATGAATTATTGGTCTATCTTGACTGTAATATTAGTTTTTACAAAGAGGTAATTGCTACACAGTAATCTAGTCCTAATTAGTCACAATTATTTATATTTTATTGTCGTTAAAAGTATAAAATATAGGTAGTTGATAGATATAATTTAAGTCAAACTCATACAGTAATTTTTATAGCGGTGTCACTTAAAACCCTTAGAAATTATAAGGACGTCGGACAAGTGTCTCAAACTATACATTTAAGTCTTATATAATAACTAGAAACACCCCGGTTTAAAGCCTCATATCAGTGATTTTATTGGATATCTGTAATCTATAATTAAGTGACTTAAATAAGTAAAGCCAGAGAGCATTGGATATGAATAATTTAATATATGATAGGTGCCACCGCAAATATGCAAATTTACACTTTGTAAATAAATGTATGAGTAGAGTAAGTAGTAGTAAGCACCATTAATAATAAAATACTCAAAGTAACCTAATCAATAAAATTGGGGGAATTGTCAAGCCCGGATTAATACATTATGGGCATGTACCAGTTACCCCCAAAAGTACCTTTTTTTATACCAATATAAAGTTAAGGAATTCTTAAGCTACCTAGAGCAAAATGTACCAGTTGCCCTCAACCAAATGTACCAGTTGCCCCCAATCGAATGTACCAGTTGCCCTCATATGTTAATATATACACGATTACAATATATAGCCCGTAAAATAGGGGAGGTAAATATACAAATAATAAATAAAATTATTTATAAAAATAAAGTAAAGTAGTATAAAATGATAGAATCAAATTTAGATATTTGCAATTATACATGATATTGTATTTTGTAATAAAACAAATACATACAGTGCTAACGTAGTGTAAACGAAATTAAAAATATTACTAATTGCACATACTTAAACAAAAAAGCCAGAATTGAAGATTTTATAAATAAATATAAAAACAAGAATATTAGTAGACTAGATTTTGTAAAATCTATTAGTAATTATTATAACAAAACATAATATTTTATCTAATTTCTTTACTATTTTTTGTTGTCAAATTATAACATTGTATGCCACATAATTATAATATTTATTATTTTATTGACTATTGTCTTCATATTATTTTATTAGTAATTATTACAAAATACAATAATTTTCTATAATTTTATACTACCTATTTTACTTTATTTTTATAAATAATTTTATTTATCATTTGTATATTTACCTCCCCTATATATTGTAATCATGCGAGGGCAACTGGTATATTTTTAAAATCCCGATAACAGCCATGGGGGGCAACTCGCCAACACTCCTTATATTTGGTCTATATACACCAAACTCATTCTTATAGTAGTTACTATGTTTCCATTATAAATTTTCTCTTGGTTTTCGGTCGATTATAATTGTCAAACGTCAATTAAAACTTTTTAAAATGAAATGCATAACATTTTTTATTTTTAATACTGACTCAATATCTGATTTTTAAAAATATTATTCTGTACCTACTTATCGTAGCACAAGGTTCTATAAATTATTAAAAGTAAGCAAAATAAATATTTAAACGATAAGAACAAGTTATTTCATATGTCAGGTATTTCTGTTATACACATTGTATAAGCTCATAAGCACAATGGGAGGAAACAAATTGGCCTATAAACGCCTTTAAGGTTTGCTAATGGACTTGTAATAGTGGGCCGGATATTTACTAGTCCGCCCCTGCACAGGACCGCTCGTGAACCTTGCTTAAGTTCAGTTGAAGACAGACATCTAAATTTAAGGGGATTGGATACCGACCATTTTTAAGGAGTTGAATATAGGCAATTTTAATAAAAAGTGCGGGCAAAGCGTGTGTGTGCGTAATAAACGATCATTTAGTATTATGAATGACTTCCTTGCGTTATCGTATGTTAGTACGCACCCTATAATTCATTAAAAATTATATTATATAATCAACTTCATTTATTAGTATTCATAATATTATTATTGACAAATAAATTAAAATAATGGACAATAGAGAGTAAATCACATAAGGAAACAGTGATATTTCAAGAGTTAGGATTTTTATTCAACTATACCTATTTTATATTAATTTTTTGTCGGCAATAGTGATGGTGATTTTTTCGTAATATTTTGATGTTATTGATTTTTAATAAATTAAATAAAACGTTCCTCATAAATCGATGTTAGTGGAAACTGGAAATTAAAAAAAAAGTTATATACAATAATTTTTTATGAGCTTCTGAAGTGTAAATGTTGATAAAATTCATCAAAACACGAAAATTGGCAAATTATTTTGTGTTAGAAATTCGTAAAAACTAATCTTTTTATATCTAAGCTTTGAAAATTTAATACATGACGAGTTTTCCTACATTAAATAAAAAAAAAAGTTTACTAAAAAGTAAATTTAATTTTTTACAATCTTCTTAAGTTAGACATTGGATAATAATCATCCACCTGTAAATTAACAAATTGTCATACAATATTTTTATTTGTCGTTGTACAAAAAAATATTAGGCGTAACTGGTACTTGAAATTGTATTCAAATGTGTATTATATCATTTTCTATGAATCACAAAGTTTTCAAAATATTTTAACTCGTTTTGAAATATAAAGACATTTGACATTTTTTAGATTTTCATTTGATTATAAATTTCAATAAAATTTTATTTGTTGGCTCAAATAAATTGATAATTGTATACAAGGTTCCATACTAGTTGTTATAGCAGCAGGTTGATACATATTATCGATCCATAAGCATAATTTTTTTTATAAGTATTTAAGTTCAAATTTTGACAAAATTTAACAAAATATCGAAAAGTTTCAAATTTATTGTAGTTAAAAATTATAAAATGTTCAATTTTTAAAGCTAAGTATTAAAATTTAAAACAACAAATTTCATACTTTAATCAAATAATCTAAAATATATATACAGTTATTTTTACAGACATTTTAAGTTCAATGGAAAACATTACTTATTAAAACCAAGAATTACAATTTTAGTTATTTTGTTGTAAATTAAAATTAAAAAAAAAAAAACATCAACATTTTCTGGTAAGTTGAAAGATCATCTTTCCAGTTCTTCTTCAACACATAAATGTTGTCGTAAATTAGAAAACTTCCGTTTGTGGGCAACAACAAAAATAGTATTATTTGTAAAAGTATATAAATTTTGAAGTTCTCGAGGAGAGCATATATTATATGTAATGAAGTAAACCATGAATATTGCACCACTGGTACCAAGATAACCAATCCATGAAACTTGTATTGGTGCCGGTCTCAAAGCAAATATTTCAGTTTGGGCACCCTTTGTATAACCACTCATGTCAACTAATATACAGATGTCACTAAACTTTAACAGCTTTAACTTAAAAACTTTAACAGCATCAAAAAAATTGGTTTGCATCAAATCATTATGGTGTTCAAAGTTATTCAACCTGAAATAAAAATAATATATTACATAAATAATATTAAAATCAATAATAAAGGATTGTGGCTGATTAAAATTTAAAATACATGATAAAAGTCCTAGTAAAAAAAGTGCTTTTGAAGAATTTAGTTAATCTGTATGTTAAATTACAACTTATTCATTTTTAAGAATTTCTGCTATTATTAAATAAGAATAATTGTAGTAATTTATTAAAAAAAAAAAGGTCTTAAGTTCCACACTTATAAATAATTTTAATAAAATATTTACCAGAATGGAATATTGTCATTTAAAGATGTAGAATATTGAATTACATCCACTTGACATTTGTATTGTCATATTCTATTGATTTTCATTGTCTGTCATAGCATTATTAAGATCCATTTGTTGCATAACATCGTTCAAATTCAATCGAGCATTGATATGGTCGTTCGGAAGAATAAACTTGATTGCTGCTTTGTAATATGCTTTGGCTTGTTTGAGACGGCCACATTCTTTAAATATTGCCCCCATATCACAATATGTATCAAAGTCCCGCCTTATTGTTATTGCATGTCTGTATCTGTTGAAAAATGAATTATATGATTACTAGTTCTACTGAAAAGATACATATTTTTAAAGGTATAAATTAAGTAACAAGTACTATATTTTTATCAAGGGAAACAGAAATGAATAACATAGAAGGTAAGTCTAAAAAAGAACAGTTGTAAGATACTAATAATCAACATTAAAAAATAGCAAAAAATAAATGCATGTATGCAAATGTATATAAAATGTACACGAATAGTATAAAACATGCAAAATAATGAACCATTTATTAATGAGAATTATTAATATTATATTCTGAACTTATATATTAAGATTGACTTAGTTTCTTTAAAATCGAAAATACGCAAAAATGTAACATTTTAAAATATAGCTAGATACAAACAATATAATCAACACATGCAATAGAATTATGATAAATAATAAATATCCAAAATCTATTATGTTATGTAGTTACTGACTTTATATGCAGTCAATGGCCATAGGAAATGTGGAAGGATAAAAATGTCAATTACAGAGTTCATAGAAAAAAAAATGTATTTTGTAAATTTAAGCATATTTAGGAGATTAGAGAATTTAGGCTCTAATTCATATTGAAGAATATTTAGTATTCTTGTTCATAAAAAATTCATATTAGTTGTAAATTATCAAGTATTTATTTGCAAGAAAAAAAAATGTTTTTAAATTAAAAATCATAATTATAAAAGTTGGTCAATAGCTTGTTTGTTGTTAAATTAGAAATAATGTTTTAAATTTGACCGATTTTAAATAATTTATCAAAGAAAAGATGTAAATTACATATTTTCAAGTTTAAGCATACTATTAAATGGTAAATGTAAATATTTTAAATTTATGCTTTAAGTTTAAAGTGAACGTCATATACCTATTATACATTTGTTTCTTATTGTCTCTTGTATTATTAAGCTCATTGAAGTAAAATAAAGCATATTTTCTGAACTTTTTACCAATTTAAGGATTATTAGGAGAACGTTTAGAGGAGATACAAATTCCCCATGGACATACAAGCATCTGACGTATTTAAATGATCGTTATTTTTCTTGTATGCAGCAAAAAGCTTTTCGTACAGGTCGATTCTTTCTGGATTTAGCTGGATACATTTTTGAAGGTATATTGTAGCTTCATGATAATTTTGAATGTTATTCAAATACACTAAAGCAAGATCGAAATTTAAATTTAAGTCTTCAGGCTTGAGGTTCAAACCCTTTTTATATGTTTCAACAGACAATCCGATATTGTCTAGAAAACAGACACTAACATTTTCCACTTCTAATTCTATTGCTTTCTTGAATGCATTTTGGTACTCTGTAACCATCATATAAGCCATTCCCAACTGAAAACAAGCATTCGTCCGATCGGGGCTTATTTTTAAGAGTTGTTTATATTTAAAAATCGATTTTCCAAATTTACCGCTCTTATAATATACATCTGCTAAATTGTTTAATGTTTCAGGGCATTATTTTGCACTGTTGTGGGCATTCTTAAATTGATTTTTAGCTTCTTTTATATTCTGATTTTCCAGAGTTTAGAAACTTATTTAAAAAAATATATGTATATATATTATATTATTACATACAATTTATAACATTGAACGATAATTAATATTAAGTTATTTCAGTAAATATATTGGTAGAATAACAATTAATACAATTCAAACAATTCGATAAGCTGTAATTAGTTAGTATATTTATAATGTAAAATCTATTTTAAAGTAAATTTTAAGTTCTTAAATGAATAATAATATACTAAGTTCAAACAATATTTCATATATTGATATATTCCTTTTATGTTACTTCTTTAGTGTATATATCTTTGTCTAATAATAGTTTTCCGTTTTTCATATTAATAGAAGTAGTATTAAGGCACATTTTCACGATGTCTTATTAGGCTCAGTAAATAATTATTTTAATGTTATTTTATCATGTGAAACCTGGCTTCTAAATGATTTTGAATTTAAATTAAATAGTTAAAAACTATTAACTCATTAGGAACATAAAATAAATGAGATGGTGTATTGGTTAGAGAATCCTTAAACATAATAATAGTTGAAAAACAAGTATTAAAAAATTGCAATTCATTACAACTGACTCTTAAAATGAAAAATGATTTATTTTCTCTATTTTGTATTTATAGATCACCTAATGATGATATTGATGCAAGAATTTATTAAATATTCATCTCTATTGATAAAAACAAACCAAAAAAATTGATCAATCTAAAAGCACGGATTACACATGGCATTATTACTTATATTAGAAATAGAGAAAAACTTTTTTCTAAGCTGAGATTTAGGCTCTTTCAATTTAAAATTTATAAATAAATTCATTTAACTTTTGTATACAAATAAATAATATTTTGAATGGCTGAAGACTGAAGTTGTGTTTCAAATATACGTTATTAATGGTTTTGGTAGTTTTGTGAAGGCATGTGTATGTGGATGTGTGAGCTTAATGAATATTTAATGTATAATTTTATAGAAAAAACAATAAATTAGTATAAAATGATTGAATTTTAGTTTATTTAATTGCATATAATGCAAAAAAGTTTAAAAGGTAAATTAATAGTTTAACTAAAATATGTATTATTTTATAGTGGACCAACAATCATAAAAGTAAGAGAAATAATACCAAAAATATGTCCTTATTTTAAATTTAACATTAATAATATGTGAGAAATGTCTATAAAATATAAATTATACCAAAGTAGGTCTAATATACTCTAATCTTTGAGAGAACATGCCGGTTCTGTCTGTGTAGAATAAGGTCCGTTGACCGACTAAGTTGTAATTCAAACTTTAAATGCCATTCTAATATCTAGGTACCATTAATCGTTTTCAATTATCTAATATAACATCTTATAAAGAACATTGTATTACATTATCATGCCTTTCACTGATTAAACATTTATTTATTGATATTAAAAAAAATAGAAGATTTGTCTATAAAGAGCTCAATAACAATAAAAATATTTTGACGATAAAGAAAATGTAAAATTGTTTATGCAAGTTATACCTAAATACTAGTTATTAATTAATTAATAATAATAATTGCTTAATTTTATTAAGCCCAGATACTAATACTGGAGCAGCTTAAAAACAATTGTCATTTGGTCGTAGTTTACGTATGCTCATCTAAATATAACATAGCAATGGATAGTACTGATAATAATTATAACTAACCTGGGCGTTCACTATATATCTAAAAAAAAATATATATATAATTATATAAATATAATCTAAAAATGTTGAATGTTATTAGTATATACCTTCATAGCTTCATAGCTTCATGAAGGTGCGTTAGGGTATTTCCTGACAATTTCATCGAGCTGGCTTTTCCAAGGGCCGCTCGATCCAAATCTTTCACTTTGGTAAACCCTAATTTTCCAAATTCATCGGGTATATTTTTAAACCTTAAAAAAAAAATAAAACAAAAAAATTAATTTTAAAATAAATAAATTATAAGTAAATAGACATATAACAATCGAGATCTATACCTATAAATGGTAATATTAATAATATTTGTAAATTATTTACTTTTTAAGAGTCAATTTCTAATAAGATCTTTGTAATAACTGATATCGGTGCATCAGAGTCTGAATATATTCGACAAAATACATCCTGTAAGACAAGTGTTATAATTATTATTTGATTAATACATTTTAATGCACATATATTTATAATTAATCAAATGAGTTTAATAAACATTTTTTGTCTTAAAAGTATAGTTAAATAATTTTGTCTAAATATAGTTAAATTATTAATATATTACTTACCAATGATGATGAATTCATAGCTTAAAATATTATTAACAATTGATTTTTCAAATAAAGACAACAGATGATGATCCACATAAACTTTCGATCAGACTGTAGTTATCAATTATTTCTTATATTTATTTCTTATAATTATTTCTTATACCATGATGCAGCTGACGTGGCCGGTGTGCAGCCGACGCAATCTCCAAAAGCGGTATAAACCATAATATATTATGTCCATATGCACAAACCGTGGTTAGGTATATACTATTGGCGGCAATTTTGACTATTATTACTATTACTAGCTCTGCAGATACTCATTTATATCGTTTAATACAATAAATTACGACAAAAGTTTATGATAATTTATAAATTATAAATTTTGATACAGAAACTAATAGTCGAGAAGGATGTACACTGTACAGTTCCCGTATGTTCTGTTAATCCATATTATCAGTGTTGGTAAATATACTATATGGCATATTATAATTTATATACATTAATATTATATATTTATATGTATAATTAAATTTATATTATAATTTACAGTGTAATGATTACCTACCCATCCTGATTTCCTGGTGAATATATTCAATTTAAAATGATCATTACTTATATACACATGCACATGTCAAAAACGCACCGTTGCGTTAATTTTTTTTTTTTGTTGTATAAAAGTCTAATTTTTGTTTAATTTTTTTCCAATCTTACAGACAAACCTATATTCTATTCCCCGTAAGTTTACCCACCTTTGACCTTTTTTTTTGCGGGCGCAGAGTATGGTGAAAATGTTTTGACGACACAGTTCACTACTGTTACTAGTTCTACAGTTTCACGTCGCGAAACACCACGGTGTATACGTAGTGAACTGTATTGTCACATCAAATGTCACCATACTCTGAGTACGCAAAAAAAAAGTGGGTTAATTTATTTATACTTTACAGTGAATAGAGTATTGTAATCGGAAATGAATGCTGAAATAGTATATTGTGTGGCAAGGGCGGGAAGTGAGCCACACATACTATTTTTTGTCACGCCCCTGCGTTCATGGAAAAGGTTATGCAGGGAACTATGCAACAATTATAGACTTTTCTACAAAATATGTTTATGCGTCATGCAAGGAGGTTATACTATAAATTTAAGATGTAACCAAAAGCTTATGTTTTGTAAGGACCGTGGTAGGTATACATTTTAGTTTCTGGTTGTGCAGGGGATACGCGCCCGGCGGCCGGCACTTTTGGGGATTTCTTCTTTTCCGCCCAGCACTTTTGGGGATTTCCTCTTTTCCGCCCGGCACTTTGGGGATTTCCTCTTTTCCGCCCGCTGGACGGAAAATGGTTGCTTTCCAACGCTTCAACCGTGGTCGAAAACCAAACTTTCGGTGCAAGCGTGACAAAAACATATTTTAATTCGCCGTGGAATTTACTTGAAAACGACTTCTTACATTTTTGAATTAATTGTTTTATATTCAATATTACTAGCATTTTAAAATTCCTATAATTAAAAATATTAAATTTCAATTTTGAAAGGTTCAATTGATCAATTTCAAAAAAGAGGAAAAGTCTTTTTCAAGTAAACTTCATGATAAATTCAAATATGTTTTCGGAATTCGTTTCTGATTACTTTAGGACAGTCAGTACAGTTGTGAAAAAATAGGTTTGGTTTTGGTTGAAAAAACAGCCGGGTAAAATCCCATTAAGGAATCTTTTTGTCTTACGATTTATTTTTTAAGTTAGGTACGCTACTCTGCAATTTCCCTGACAATATAACTACATAAATATATTATAATATTATACAAAAGCAGATTCAATAATAAAAAACCCGTAAATACTATCATATACAAATTGAGTAATTGTTGATTAAATTATAAATATTTTTTAATAATTTTTTAAAAATATTTTTAATAGATGCTACGAATAAAATGAGCAATGACGATGTCAACAAATTGTGGTTCGGCAGAGTTGTATTAAAGTTATGTTGAATTCTGAATGTCATAGATACATTTCTGGTTTTTATTATAATTGTATTTTTTTTTATTTTTTATCCTATAGTCATTATTTAAATGTGTCAAGATTAAATATTTACATTTTTGTGGCTTTATATATATTTTTTACTGTTTAAATACTGGACTATAATAATCATTATATAATATAATTTATTTTATATTTAAAAAAATAAAAATGATTAAAATATTAACTTAATTTCATTTGAATTATTTATATAATTATCTTTGATCTGGAATCAAAAACAGTTTGTGTCACTGACGATAGTTTAAAATTATCTGTCAACATTTGCACGCACATAATTTTCCCCTCCTCTCCAGTCACCAACAAACACAAATACATAATGCTCATGTAAAATAATTAAAAGGTATTAATTATTATACATACAAGTACCTATAACCAGCCCCCCACATCAAATGACAAATTTTGGGCCCCAGTACTAATTTTTTTTTGCGGGCCTTTTACCTACAAAACTTCTAAAAAAAATACAGCCCGTTAAAAGCGACACCATACCCATACACGATTTCTAGGTAATGGTTACCTACAGCTTAAAATAACAAAATTACCATGAAATAAGTTTTTCTATCAAAGTTTTAAAAATTACTAATACATTTCAACGGGCCCCTAAATTAGCCCCCCCCCCCCCCCCCGTACGACATAGCAAATTTACATTCACTAGTTTCAAAAGTGTGCTGTTAGTTTTGATTTTAGATTGAATTGGCCTATTATCAAACTTTTAGGTAAGAACATCTGTGCTTGAGTATCGTCGATTTTTCTATATTTTAATTTTAAAGCGACATATTATGTGTATGTGAAATATTATGTACGGTGTTGACTACTCTCGCGTATTTGTTCACATAACACGGACTAATTTACTTTGGATTGTTTCAACAGGTTTACACAAACAAGCGATTAAAAGTCTGTTCATTTTTAAATATATTTAACAAATCGTGATATGGTACAGCTTGAAATAAATAGAATAATTATGAACGAGACAGTGGTTTTCAATTTAAAAACCTTCCGTGGTAAATTCTCATAAGCGAATAATGGCGGGTAAAGGGTTTAGAAGCCCGTATTATGCATAGGTAATTTATATGACACATAATTTGACTATGCATATGAATAAAAAAAACTTTTAAACAAACAATTTTTGTAATTAAAAAAATATTCTAGGTATTTGAAACATTTCGCCACTATCCAACAACCACATACCTAATGACATTTTCAAAATATAGATTACTAAATTAAGCTTATTCATACCCAGTACAGAATTGGGAAATGTTAAGTAGAGGGGCTCAATCTGACAAATTAAAAACTGCTTTCCATGTGAAAAATTATTTAATACGGGCTCTGGGGGGCTAAGCTCCACCCCTCCCCCGAATCATACAATTATTATTATTAATGAACACATAATATTAATGTTAATATTATGTTTTAATATATTTCTTATCTAGCATAATTTACATATATTATTTTAAAAAAACGTACTACCTATTTAGGTATATAATATTAAATTTGGTTTTGGCAAAAATTTGTTATTTTTTAAGCTGTGCTTTATTTATCACCTAGAAGTCATGTATGGGACACCCACATCGCTTTTAATGGTTTGGAAGTTTCGTATAGGGGCATAGGCCCGTAAAATCATTTAGTACAATGGCCAAATGTGGGGGGGGGGGTGGGCGATGCGACGGAACAGCTTGCACAGCCGACCATGGTCGGAAGTGATGCGTAACATTGATCGGTGCAATTGATTGTTTTCGCTTCTTCAAATGGATTTGATATTTATTTTTTTTGCAATATTAATAACATATTATGTCCCATATTGATCGTTGCTGCTCCCTTAGAAGTTTTTAGTCAAGATGGTTTTAATAAGCTATTTTATCACCAAACTCTATAATAATAGGTACCTACGAGAATTTTATTGTGATAAAACCTAATCCATTATAGCTTGTCTTAATAAATTTAATAAATCGTATGATAACCTGTTAAAACATTTAAAGTGAACTACCTATATATATATATAGTATATTCTCGTATATAAACAATAAACACATTGTAATTGTTATCGTATTGTTTTAACTCTGTATTAAAATATAATATCTATACCTACTACCGTCTGCCAGCCATAATATACATACATCAAGATGACACTTGATATTTTGTAGACATAGTACCTAGTACCAACACGATCGTGTGATCCAAAAATATGATATAATATACGTATCTATTGTTTGGAGTCTATGAAATGTATAGGAACAAATAATAATAAAATGATGATTTATTTGACTTGCGAGTATCCAGGAAATTGATTTCTTTTTAAAATTTGATAATTTGATAATT
Source organism: Acyrthosiphon pisum (assembly GCF_005508785.2). NCBI lineage: Eukaryota > Metazoa > Arthropoda > Insecta > Hemiptera > Aphididae > Acyrthosiphon > Acyrthosiphon pisum. Next base: position 89,673,282 of record NC_042493.1, on the reverse strand, counting down.
AAAAAAAATATAACTAATAAATATTTATAGAGGAGTGAAATTAATTAAAAATGTTTGAACGGCTAATTTTTTGTATAGATTTATTATACTTTTAGTATAATTAACAATACTTTTTATTGTTATACCCATTCTAAAATATTGAGTTTTTTAGTTACTTTTTTTTTTCAAGAGATATAAGGAAATAATTCCGAAAATAACTCTGCTCAAATAATTTATTTTCATATTAGGTTATTAAAAACTATAACAGTGTTTTTAAAATGTATTAACACCAGCCTTGCCTAACAGAAACATACCAAGATATGAAAAGAATTTCTTCATTGGGTAGGTACTATAATGAATTTAGTTCTAAGAGAAAGTATAAATAAATAGTATTATGTTTATATTATTTTATGCAATAAGAACTAACTAAAAAATAAAGAAAAAAGTTAAGCTATTTTTATAAACATCATAATGTTTCTCTACCTGTATATAAACTACATAAAAAATGACAAAATTGTACTTTATCGTGTTATTGTAATATTTTTATTCAAAATAATATATTAATATGCTAGGAATTTGAAAAATGTAGAATGAATTTCGTATGTCAAATAAATATTTCAAGTATTTTATACTTATAAGTATTTTATTATACATTATACCTATCTCCTGTTTAAATGTTTTTAAATATTTTTTTTAATTTTGAGTGGAATTTAAAGGAATTAAATGATTATTTAACTAAAGACGTATGAAATAATGGGTATTCATGATATTACAATTGCATTTTTATCTCAAAACAAATAGCCTTCTTGCATAATTTTATACTTACTAATTAGTATCAAAGGTTACTATCATAAGCATATAACTATAGAAGTAATCAATTTTTTTGAGAGATAATAATAACTAAATAATTGATACATATGTAGAGGGATTATATACTTAAATGTATGACCTATTAGCTACTGTATGAAGGCTGAAAATAAGCCCATTCCAGGCCCGATAGTGGCCCGCTAATGACAAGGAGGGGAGGGGGGGGGTCATTACATATTTTTAGACTGTTAATGCATTTCTAAATTTTGATATCGTTTTTTATTATATTATTGTCCATGTTGAAATGTTATTTCAGTCGTAGACTCGTAGATCTATGGTCTATATCTGTCTAGTATATCTGTAGTCTTATATCGAGATAGTAGAACAACCGCCGGGATTTGTATTCGGTGTTACCATTTTATACTTTTATTAGGTATTTAATTAAAGTAAAATTTACATACCTATTTTAACATATATTATTTTACTATAATACTATAATTGGCATTGAAAAAATGTAAAAAATGAATAGTTACAATAAAAAGCCATACAAAAGTTAAGACAATTTAATTTGGTAAATTTGTTTAACCCTCCTCAAAAAAATTGTAAACTTAACTAAATATTACTGTAACAGTAAATTACTATAACAGCTAATAACGAATTAATGTTAAAGATAAATTGTTTCGCATTGGCCTATGAGCCCATGTTTCCGTGGGTATTTTTATTCATAGAAAAAACTCATATAAATAAAAATATATTTATAAATATTTTTTATTTTAGAATTTTAGAATGCGAAAGGAGCGTTGAATGTATTGATTTTCTAATGGTAATTAATACAATCAATGATAATATTTTTATTAGTAGTATTTTAATTAGATGTTTTCTGTGTGCAAAAAAAAATGTAATACATGGTTCATCAAAAGTATTTATGAGTGTAATTTAAAAAGCGTAAATTCACAATAATTATTTATGGCCGTCTGTAGTTACACGTTTATTAGATAAAAATAAGCAATAACCTCTCTCATTTTTCAATCCCATTGAATAAGACGTATGTATTTTGATCTCCGATGTTCTTTACTCGTTCCTTCTCACTGCTGTACTAATAGCGATTTTCACTGTATTTGGTTTCGAAACCTATACTGGCCGTTGTCGGTCGACCGAACGGAATTATACGAACACGCCGATAAAATGCATCGCAATTCCATGGGATCCTGGTTGTTTCGCGGACAAAATGATCAGGAATACCAGCCGATTTTCTGCTCCTATTCTACTAATAACGGTAGCCAACAGAGCTACAGACCACTGTACCACAGTATAAACAGTAATATTATACTCTTTACACTGTGACCTACCTACTAATAATATGGTCTATTTTAATAAATTAATTTACTGTTTATATAATTGTTATTTGTCATAGTTTAAAATATAATCATCATAATCTTTAACTCTTCGCCGTTAATGCATTGAATAATGTGTCCTGTTTTTTAATATCCCCAAAATTCTAATACCCACATCTGCTACCTATAGGTATAAGTATAAAAACGGGAACAGTAGGTATAGGTTTACTCTTATATAGGCTACCGATCCCGCCGGACATTTGTTTATGTTTTGATTTCGCCGGTTATTAATCCCACCGGATATTTATACATAATGATGATTCTGCTAAATAAAAATTTATTTTAATATTTTAATTCGATTGTAGATTTTTTTTTTTTTTTTTGATAAAGACAACTCATGAGGAATCTTGTATTATATTTTCAAATCTTAGATTTAAATAGAAAATTTTTTATGAATTTCTAACTCTAAATAATTTGCAAATTTTCGTGAATTTTACGTATTTTATCAATATTTGAACGTTAAATGCTTATAAAAAAAAATTGTGTTTATGGATTTTTAATATTTTCATATGTCTTTGAAACTATATATTGGGAGCCTTCTATTAAATTTTCAAGCTTTTTTACCCAACAAATAACATTTTATTTATATTTATAGAATAAAAAACAAAAAAAGTTGGAAACTGAAAATGTCCTTAAACAGCTTAATATATTTTGAAAATGTTATGGTGTATAGAAAATGCTAATATAAACATTCAGTCAAATTTCATGTATCTACGGCCATTTGTTTTAGAGTTAGGTACACCAAAAACCAAAATCGATTTTGTCAGAAACCAATTTTGCGCAAAAATTCCCGTTTTCCTTCATTTTTCTTTTTCTTTTCACGGAACTTTTGAAAAGTACTGGACAATTCTTACTTTTGAGCCCCCCCCAAAGTACCAACTATATTCACTTTCCTATCAGAAAAGATACTTTTGAAGAAAATCCAAGCTCTTTTACAGTTTTACTGTCTTAAAAGGCGATGAAAGACAAAAAAATAATATTAAAAAAAAAAAAAATTAAAAATTAAAAAAAAAAACACAACATTAAAAAATACTAAAATCTATACATTCATGGCTCCACTCAGAATCTAAAATTTGAAATTGAATATGCCGTAAACATTTCAAAATGTCATCGTGTAAAAGGTCTAATGTAAACTTCGCCAGTGTTATTTTCTTACTTGAAATGCGGGTATAATATATGGAAACTCTGCTAGTGTTAAAAATCCCGGTGCCAGAATTTCTTTTAAATTAGAAATTAGCTATCAATTTCTAGCATTTATTAAAAATGTCTTATTATATTTTATCAATTAATATTAGTTTCATGCTTCAAATTGATTCATTTAGTGGTGACCATAATTCTAGTTAATAGTTCAAAATATTATAACATATTTATATACATGAGCATACCTACATATTATTATTATATGATTATTGATATTATTTATTAGAATTTATTATTATTAAGAGTTCTATACGTAATAACATTAAAATTTGTATGATTTTTTTTGGACAATTATTATTATGTATTTTTTTTTTAAAGAAGGTTTTTAATTTTATAATTTGGCCAACTTTTTTGTTTTGAGTTTTCCCTATATATTTTTTGGGATATACAGGTAACTATTATTGGATATTGGATTAATATTACACAAATAGTTATTTTTTTCATTAAAAATATAAATTATTTTTATTCTGTTACCTGATTGTTTTAGATTCTGAGTGGAACGATGAATGTATTGATTTTACAATGATGTGTGTTTTTTTTTTTATTTTTTTTTTTATTTTTTTATTTTTTTTTGTGTCTGTCATCACGTTTTAGGACAGTAAAAGTGCTTGGATTTTCTTCAACAGTACCTTTTCTGATAGGAAAGTGAATCTAGTTGGTACTTTGGGGGGGTCAAAAGTAAATTTTTTCCAATAGTTTTCAAACGCGCCGTGAAAAACAAAAGAAAAATTAAGGAAAAACGGGAATTTTTACGCAAAATCTGTTTTCGAGAAAATCGATTTTGGTTTTTGGTGTAACTTTAAAACAAATGACCGTAGATATATGAAATTTTGACTGAATGTTTATCTTAGCATTTTCTATACACCATAACATTTTCAAAATATTTTGATTTATTTTGAGCTCTTTACGGACATTTTCATTTTCCATTTTTTTTTAGTTTTTTTTCTAAAAATATCAATAAAATTTTATTTGTTGGATAAAAAAGCTTGAAAATTTAATAGAAGGCTCCTAATATATTGTTTCAAAGGCAGATGAAAAATATTAAAAATCGTTAGTCACAGTTTTTTTTTATAAACATTTAAAGTTCAAAAAATGACAAAATATGGAAAAATCACGAAAATTTGCAAATTATTTCGAGTTAGAAATTCATAAAAATTTTTCTTTTTAAATCTAAGATATGAAAATGTAATACAAGATTCCTTATAAGATTGTCTACCTTTATCAAACAAAAAATATCTATAGAAGTCAAATTAATTTTTACGATCGTTTGAAATCAATTTTTACACATGGATATCACTCGATTTATCATGTAGCGATTTTCTTATAATGTTTTAATTAAAAATACGAATGACTGTAGATACCTTAAATTTACACCAAATGTTTATTTTATCATTTTCTATACACAATAAAACATTAAAAATGTTTCGACATGTTTTGAGCTGTCTGCGGACATTTTCAATTTTTAATTTATTAAATTTGTTTTCTATCATTGTCAATAAAATGTTATTTGTTGGGTCAAAAAGTGTGAAAATTTAACCCAAGATTCTTGATATATTGTTACTATAGCAGTGAAAAAATATTAAAATACATAGGCATAATTTTTTTTTAATTTCAAATTTTGACAAAATATATCAAATTTAAATTTTGAAAATTATTAGCTAAGGATTGAAAATTTAAAACAAGGTTGCACATAAATAGGTTATATAAATTACTTTATTCACAATAATAATATCATAGGCCGACCGACCGAATTCGCTCATAATCGTTTTTCTTATATAGGGATATTATATCATTGAACTCAAATTTAACACAATCCATTACAGTGACCCATTTGTAATGTACTGTACAGCGGAGCGACAACCACTTGCCCACTTTTTTCAAATGCTATTATTTTAATATTTTAATAGTTACAACATTAAAATAAATTACTTTAGTCACAATATAATGTCATATGCTTGGTAATATTGTTGGCTGACAGAACGTCTTCGCTCAGAATCGTTTTCGTATACATTGATTTTATATCATTGATTCAAATTTAAAACATCCATTACAGTGACGTGTTTAAACATCTATATACACAGCAGAGCGTTACTCACTTGCCCTCTTTTTTAAAATTGTTATTTATATTATGTTACCTAGTAACCTAGTATACGCACCTAAGTAATGTTATAGGTAGGTAAGTATTCTTATGTATGGACCTATATACCTATGGTACTCTATGTCATAGCAGGTTGTAACAGAGTGTTCAAACTATTTTATTATATTATTTTAAAAAGATAACATTTTAATATTTCACTTTAAATGTTTTGAAATACAACATCGTAGAATCAACATTATCAGATAGTAATAATACCATATTATTATCATCGATTAATATTCCAATATTTACATAGGTACACATAATTAATCAATGGTAATAATATTAGGCACTGATAGTATTTCTTTACGGTGAGTAATTTATTACAAATGTGTGCGGCTCCTGAGTATATAGGTTTTAATCCATGCCCGCGAAGTCTCTGCTGTAGTGGCCATCACACACGCTGACACGACACGGCCATAAAATATAATTCCACATTTCGTTCCCTGCAAATAATTAATGAAACCGATCAATAAATACTTTTATCAATATGTATTATCGTCAAAGTGTGTGTGCAGGACGGTCGAACGGAACAGCGGTCCAGTCGGAAAACTGGGACCGGCGGCGGCCGTTCTCGGCCAGGAACTTCCGCAGCGGCCTACTCCTTTACAGAGGCATCACCGGCAGTCTCGTGAAAATTTTGCCCTGCTCGTCCATTGGCTACGTGGTCTACGAAGAGCTGTGCAAGTCGTTGGGCGTGCGAATGACGTGAAACTTATTGACATTTCTCGATGTACGTACCTCTATTAATATGTGTATAATATTTTATTTATCGTCAGTGTATTTAATGAAATATTTCAAATTAATTTAATTTCAGACGGGATAAGAATGACACCACACGCACTCATTGCACGGCATTCTCACGTCTCCGCCAACGTTTTTACACGCATTCGTCGTATACATTATTTCGAATCCATATACGATACAATGAACAGTGTATAATGTCATTATACTCATTATAGTAGGTGACTATTATAATATACTATGTACACTGTGTACATGATCACGGCACACAATCACACATACTATGGTATACAGCGGGTGATTCCATTACCGATAAACACTCATTACTTCAAAAAGTATAAATGGTTTTGAAGAAAAAATAATGTTTACATGGCTTCTATAGAAAACAACATTTTTTATATTTTTTATGCTTTTACTTTTCCGAACGACAACATACAGTTTTAATTTCATATTCCAAAGGAGAATATTTTTCCAAGTATTTCGACACATAAAAAATCGGATTTAGGATAAGTGGTTTATTAATTATGAGTGTTTAAAGTTTCGATGAGCGGAGAGGAGTGGTACCCGGTTACACCGCGAAATGTTGGTCTACGAATAGGTACTCACCTAAACTTTCAACATTTATAAACTCATAGAACACTAATTATCCTAAATTCGATTTTCATGTATCGAAATACTCAGAAAAATATACCGCTTTCGAATATCAAATTAAAACTATTTGGTGCAGTAATTCAAAAAAGTAAAAAAGAAAATAAACATTTATGAGTGTCTTATATTTATTGAATCACCTAGCATACTTGTAGGTATATAAAAATTTTAATTGAATATTGTTCTGTTGCAGTTTTTTTTATTCCATCGCGAGCATTTTTCACTGTATTGTTTGTTTAACATTTTGAAAATGGTGCCGATTGTACGTACTATCTGTAAATTCACTGCAAACACACAAACTTTAAATAATGTTTTAAAGTATAAGTGTGTATTTTATATAGCCCTGTAAAAAAAAACTGTCAATATGTAATTAAAACATTAGAGATTCTTGAAATCGTAAAATTGTAAGATAATATGTTTAAAAAATTAAATATAACTTTGTTTATAGTTATTCCTGCAATCTACACGATAAACAATAGCATTTTTTATTTTTAATACTTAGTTCTCAGAATATGACGTATTAGGTACAACGTTTTTGTACTAATTGAAGTAGGGAATATTTTATTAACTTGTCCACTATACTAATATACTGATATTTTGAATAGGTTTCACGAATTTTTTTTTTCTTTTGTTTTAGATTCGAAGCTACCGAGCGATAAATATAACTATATTGGTTTTACCATAATTGTATAATTATATATTGCGCACACGTTTAATAATAGACGAAAATTAAAACGACTTCAGCTTCATGGATTGTGGTAAAAAATTGGATCCAGGAACTTTTGGGGATCAGAAATAATTTTTTTTAATAATACAGAAAAAAGCTTAACCTGTTTTTGACAAAATCAATTTTATTTTTACTCTACGTAATTCAAAAATGAATAACTTTAGTGACTTGACATTTTCATGAAATATTTATAATAATATTTTCCAGATAAGGTATATATTTCAAACTATTATGGCTGTTGCTTAGTTACTTATCTGGACATTTGAAATTTTCAACTTTTTAGTTTTTCAATATAACTATGAATAAAAATATGTTGTTTGTTTTAAAAAAAAACATGAAAATGTAGATC
>NC_042493.1:89664328-89665197 GCF_005508785.2 Acyrthosiphon pisum | reverse complement strand
TATCACTGTATATGATTAATATTATGAAGTGTACATATTTTCCTTAGGTGAAGGATATAATGTACCACATATATTATTGGTATAAAAAATAAACATAGTTAATTGTTATTAATTTTTTTATTGAAAAAAAACACATTTTTCGTATAGTGATTTAAAATAATATTTAGATCTTATCAGGTACCTTCCTACTTATTTAAAAAAGTTTTATTTTTTGAATTTGATAGTTTACGAAAGTTGTTTACGACTGGATCAACATTACTTAACAAAAATGATGATATTTTAAACATTTTTAAAAAATAAACAACCTATATGACTTAAATAAATGTTTTTATAATGAGACATTTTCTAAAAATCAGAATTGCAGTCGTTTTAAATTTTAGATTTGCAATATTAAAAAAGGTGGGTAAGTGGATGTCGCTCTGCTGTACAGTAGGTTACAAGTGGGTCACTGTATAATGGATGGTATTAAATTTGAATTCAATGATATAATATCATTGTATAAGAAAAACGATTCTGAGCGGAGACGGTATGTCAGTCTAGGTATAAGACATGAAATTATATTATAGTCTATAGTATTTTAAAAAAAATTGATCTATAATAGGTACATATAATAAATTCCAAATTAATCATATCATAATATCTATTAGGTACTTATAACGCGATATACATCAACAAAAAACCGTGGTACTATCATAGATATTATATAATAGTATACTTTAGAAGTTTCAAGTACCCACGAATAATATTATACAATCACAACAAAATAAGCTAAAATAGTTACCCTACGTTTTTATATGTAATTTCGTCCAAATTTGTACTTAAAATGACTATAAAATAAACTGGGTAAATGTATTTTTTAGATTTTTTGG
>NC_042493.1:89662104-89663158 GCF_005508785.2 Acyrthosiphon pisum | reverse complement strand
GATACTGAAGTTGAAAATCGTAGCATTATTTCGACTACTTATCGTGTACACAGACACAAAAAAAATTAAAAAATTAAAAAAAAAATAAAAAAAAAAATAAAAAAACACACATCATTGTAAAATCAATACATGCATCGTTTCACTCAGAATCTAAAACAAAAATGAAAAATGTTACATTATTCGTGTAACACAATACCTAGTCAATAAAGTATATTCTAATAATTAGTTTTTCAATAAATAAATAAATAAGTATAATTTGGCTTGTTATTAGGTAGAAATTTCATTTTTATACATACATACAGTAGGTTACTTTACATGACAGATGTAATTTTTCAGCACTATCTTAATATGAGGCTATATAGGTAATTTTGAGTTCAGCCGACATGTTTATCTGAAATGGCTTAATAAACAAATTCAATTTTATCTTTCGATGATAATTTTATAATTAGAATGCAGTAACAAAAATATTGAGTGGTTAACATATTATAGGTAGGTACATACTTACCAATATTATTCAATATGTTAACCATTAAATATTTAAACATTAACTTCAAGAGAATGTCAACGCACTATTAGTTTTCTCTCTCCATCTAACCTTCACTCAATATAGACATAACTTGTTCACGCGAAATCAGGTTTGGTTGGTTTTTAAGAAATCTTAGAGTAAAATTATAGAGAATGATTTTGGCATTAAAATGTTGTTTAAATGTTTTCTTAAAAAATGTAGTCATCATTTAAATGTAGAAAAATATTTTTTATTTTTAAAATCAAATAGATTATAATATTTATATTATATAGGTAATGTATATACCTAATGTAAAATAATAAATACAATTATATACAAAAAAAAATCCATCAGAATATTATTATCTATGATTTAATCCAGAATTCCTTAAAAATTATAAAAAAAAATAAAAATATATTTTGGGTGATTACCTATGTTGTTTTCCATTTCGACAGCATGTACATTTTTCGATTTTTCCAATTTTGATATGTACAATATATTGCGGATAATTTGCGTAAATTTTGTGGACTAATTTTTAATTTTTGAGGA
>NC_042493.1:89643034-89661982 GCF_005508785.2 Acyrthosiphon pisum | reverse complement strand
AAACTAAAAAAAACTTTGCGAACAATTAAAAAATGACTTACTTCACTTTTTAGTATACCACTATTTTAGTAAGTCGTTTTTCAATTTTTTGCATTTTTTTTTAGTTTGCTAAAAAACTATTTTTCCGCAAAAATTGAAAATTAGTCCGCAAATACGCGCGATTTATCCGCGAAATTGTGGTATACTAAAAAGTGAAGTAAGTCGTTTTTCAATTTTTTATAAAGTTTTTTTTAGTTTGCTAAAAAATTATTTGGCCGCAAAAATTGAAAGTAAGTCCGCAAAATCGCGCGATTTATCCGCAAAATAACGGTATGATAAAAAGTAGAGAAAGTTAATTTTTTAATTTTTCGAACTATTTCATCAGCATGTCATCTGTTTTTAATGATTTGCTAAAAAACTATTTGTCCGCAAAAATTTAAAATTAGTCCGCAAAATTACGCAAAATATTGTACATATCAAAACTAGAAAAATCGAAAATGTACATGCTGTCTAAATGGAGCTTGCTGTTTGTATATTTGTTGCAGCACGTATAAGTCGAAGATAAAAAGACATAATGTTATAAAAATCTGGTAAAAATGTTTACATCCATTTAAAATTACAGATTCTTAGATGGTTACATATACATCGAAGCGAGTTGTTGACTTCAGACGTAATTTTAAACTACAACTTACTAGGTACCTGAGAACAAAATTATTCCCACAGAATGTTGTTAAAATTATAATTACTTATAGGTACGACCTATAAATAAAATGATAATTTGATTATATTACTTATTTTCACTAAGAAAAATATTTGATGTATTTTATTTTGTTATAATAATGGCATACCTATGTATATAATATTGAATTCAAATATTCAAACATTTTTTTTTTTTTATGAGATAACGCGTAATTCGTTAATTTTTGTATTTAGGTAGGTTATAATTACAAATATTTGTAATTAAATTTGTATTAAATAAACCAATTTTTGAATATTGTGACAAATGGTAGTATGATAAATTATGATCAGTGTGGTGGTGAGTGAACCGTATCAAAAATGAAATGTTTGTACTTTGTATCACGTAAAAATTATACATAAGTTTAAAAATTACATAACTTGAATGCGTTTTTACATAATATTTTAATAAAATATACTTGTTCAGTGTTCTTGTTTCCAGGCTAAGACAGCCTATACATATCATGGATTAGTTCGGTTGTTGAGTGGTTCTACTTTTTTAAATTCGTGAGTGCTACTATATAGTGTTAGTATTGTATCTACAGTTATGGGATTGTCGATATTTTATCTTGTTTGCTCAATATGTACCAATATTTGATGACACATAGCAATTGGTATAATATTATTTTATAATTTAATATTTCACTAATCTTACGTTTTTTTTATCTATTAGTTATTACTTTTAAGTCTACATCTTAAATATATATTGTAAATATAATATAATTTTTTGTATACCTAATATTATGAAATATTGAGTTATATATGAAAAAAATCATCTCTTTGAGCTTACACAAAGTCATCGCCCTATACATGTAAAAATTAGAGCCTAACGCATTATAGCATTTATATGTTGTTAACTAAATATAGATTAGTTATATAGGTACACTTTAAAACCGTGAAATACATTAAGTAATAATGTTTTAGTGTTTTATCATAACGGGAAAAACAGGAAACGTCATAACCATTACTATTTATGCCCACAATTCCGCCCACTCATACACGTGTGTCTTATTAGCTATTATAGTGACTTTATAGGAGTGCAGTATAATGTACTGTGGGTATATGTGTTGATTGGACGGGGCCACGGGGGGCATACGGTCTCGATGGAACGCCGAATGCGACGGAATATATTGGTTCAATTGCATTCCCCCCACCACTATACAGGCTGAACACAATTTGTGCGTTGTACATAGTTTGTACTAGAAAAAAGTATCGAAATATTTGTTCGAAACGCTGCACGTAACCACGTAACGACTACCTACTATAGGTAGTAGGTAGGCACGTATAAATAATATGGCCGTACGCGTATTATACATTGTATCTTGTGCTGCATACTCTGAAGAGGGGGTGCAACTTAAATGGAGATCTCGGGGTGGTGGAAGCCTGCAACCCCCTATTTTTTCAGTTGTAATGAAAACTTACGACTATGGATTGTATGATGAACAATTTCATTACTTAACATTCCCCATTCAATAATCACATATTTAACGATGGGTTTCTGCTATTTATTATTTTTACATTATTAAGGAAATAAGAACTAATTATAATCACGAATAACATATATATTATGAGGTTGCTGCTGATAATTTTAAAACTGTAGGTACTAAGCATATCTAAGGCACCCTAAAAATGTGTCTATTGCAGATAAACAACAAATCGATAAAGGTCGTCCCAATATCTTTCACCCAAAATTTGGTCTAATATTATGAATTTGTGATCTCCTGGATGATGGACTAATAGACGTATATTATACATTTTTGGGTAAAACTGATTTCAATCGTCCGAGCGACTAGTGGGATGTATAATTATTAAAAAAAAATACCTGTGTTAAATTTTATAATAATATCATGCTGTATAATAACCTACGTATACTATATTATATATATTGCTTAATATTGTAAAAGTTATTTATTATATTCATCTTATAAAGTAACGCTGATAAAATTAATTTTGACTATAGGTACATTAATTATTGTGTTATAATATGTCTGTTTGTACGTCCGAATAAAATTTAAAAGGAATATAATTATAAGAAAGAGTTTGTCAAAAGAGCTTATTAATAGGTGCAATAGTTGACTGTAAATTAGTATATGGTATAAAATATCTATTAGGTATATCATTACAAAACGAATGAATACTACTGATTTGTATTATAACTTTGTTGATACCTATGCTGTTATTTAAATGATTCTTGTCAAAACAAAAAACCAATAATTCTGAATATAACTTCTAGGTGTACATAACTTACAATAATGATAACGCATTACATACAGGTAGATTAAGCGTCAGCGATCTGCTGGCTCAGACTACTACATAAGTTATTTTATTTCTCGGTAAATAATATAATATAGGCACACAAACGAAACCTATCAATTTATATACGATAAATGGTAATATTGTATAACTCGTTTCACGTTTGTAAATACTAATACTACGAAACGTACAAAATATAATCTTTTCTTTTGAATAAATAAAAGAAAAATATAAATTTATACAAAAATAAATTATGGAATATTGTGATTTTCAACACTCAAAAACCTTTTTCGTCACAGCTATAAATATGTGGTATGTCAATATATATGTATATTCATCTGTACACTTCATAGATACTAAATAATACGTACATTCTCAGAAAGAAATACGATTCATCACTCCAGGTTCATATAGAGACCATATATAGTGCGTACCTATAGTAACTCTACACCGTAATATTGTGTTATAACTACAAGGGTTATGTTTAAAAAAATACTAAATCATGGTTGTTTTAACAAATGTTATTTCTACTGTGAAAAATATTTCCGATGTTGTGATATTAGAAACGCATAGACGAAATAAATATACTATATAGGCTAACAAAAATATAATTCAAGTTAAAAATGAATACATTTTTAACGAGTAAATAATATTACATATTTTAATATAATTTTCAGGTATGTCGTATGTGCATAATGTATACAAGAATTTTATACCTGTGACCCTTTGTCATAATACCTTTAAACCATTTGTAAATTAATAATAATATTTAAACAATCATTGTTGATCGGCTTATACATTTTTTAAACTTATGTGGAGGTATATAGGTAAGCAGATAGCATGACGCGTGTATTATATAATATATTAGCTAATATTTTATAGTATAAAGTTTTTATTTCATAGTATAAACTACGACTTCGTCTGTTTCTCATTGTATAACATCCCAGCTATAAAAATTATTAAAAATGTTGGTTTTCATTGTATCAGCTATATTATATTGAGATCGCATATTATCACAATTCATAATGGTACCAAAATGAATAAATTCAAAATGCTTTCTAAATGGGTAACGATATCTAACGCAATACAATTTAAAATTTATACAGTGCTTTGTGTACTTGAAATCATATTCTGTTCACATTATTACAGCGCGAGTGTGCGACACGTGCCTCACGTTCACACGGCATGTATTCGTGTATGCGGGCGGTCGATTTCGGGGGAAAGTACGTGGCACGGCGATCGTTTCGCTGCGGCCTGGACTCGGTTTGCGGGCGGTGGAAGTGCGACGGGTCGTTGACAGTGCGGCGGCGGGTGGAGGTGTTGGTGGGACGGGGCCGTGGCATAGCCGGCGGGGCGGCGGTGGAAACGGCGCTCGCTTCTCGAGCCCGGCCACGCGCGACGCTTGCCAAGGTCTTCGGTCGTGCACGCGCAGCACCGCCGGCAGGTCAACAACAGCGGGCTACGGTCGCTTCTGCGCAGTAACGGCGGCGGCGGTTTTGTTTACGGGAGCGGGCGTTCGCGGGCCGCCGCCGCCATTGCCCGCACGGTCACACGCAGTTCCCGCGCGCGCACGCCCATGCACTCGCACCACCGCACGTACCCGTTGGTCGTAAGCCGTCGCTTTCGGAGTTTCGACGAGAGGCAAATGTTGGCCGGGTGCTACGGGCGGTGGGTAGTGGTAATAACGGAGGGGTCGAGCAGATGGTTCGGCGTCGGCGTGGGGTCGACATTACCCAACATGTGTTCACGCTATATACATAAAATAGTATTGTATATATATATATATTTATATATTATATTGTATATTATATATTGTGTGTAAGTATATATGTGTTTACACGACGACGGCGGACCCCTCTGCTCGGGCATCGCCGTCGTGTGCAAGCCAAACGGACGAATACTCAATGCACAGGACCCTGGGAATAATAATATTATTCTCTTTGTGTGTAGGTACTGCGCGGAGGCACTGCGCATCGACAAAATAACGACCTCCGTATGTAGTGTTACTATAAACGAGCGCAACGAGTGTAAAAATGTTATGGTACATATTTTCGAACACAAAATATTATACAACGCATCCCACCAATAAGACGAGTAACCGAGTGGGCAAGATAATAATATTATAGTATAGAACGACACAACGTTATCCAATTTCTGCGTCACGACCAAACACTTTTTCCCGGTTCAAATTT
This sequence comes from Acyrthosiphon pisum, assembly GCF_005508785.2. Taxonomy (NCBI): domain Eukaryota; kingdom Metazoa; phylum Arthropoda; class Insecta; order Hemiptera; family Aphididae; genus Acyrthosiphon; species Acyrthosiphon pisum. The sequence continues at coordinate 89,656,823 of NC_042493.1, read as the reverse complement.
TTTGAAATATTTCTGCATGCCTCTGTGTTACAGAGCCACATATTTTATTATATTTCAACTCGTTTTTTTTTTTTTTTTTAAATTAAAATAACAACGTACAAGTATCTTATAATCTTTTGTAGGTTCCTTTACCTGCGTAAATGTTTGTGATAATCAATGCACATAATAATACCTATTATTATTTAAATAGGTATTTCATAAGTTGAGTGATGTATTTATTTAAGGTATTCAAAATGTACGAGTAGTAGTATATTAGTCATCAGCACACTATATTATGTTTTATTTCTCAGACCCACGAGCAATTACAATTTTGTATTTAGCAGAACCCAAATCGTGTTGTTAGCTTCAATACTAATGTGAATTTACTATTCACCTATTATCAGACTTGAGAGCAAGTGAAATATAACTCAAATATGAGTTTTTAATTTGTTCGTTTTTTTTATGATAAGTCCTACAATATTTTGTATGCGAGTTATGATAAAATATTAAAATTAAAAAATGTTCACACACCACAGAAAAATTGAAATAATGGGAGAATATTAATGAACAAACACATATTATAATAGTGATTATTTTCAAGTAAGATGATAAGCAAATTGACATTATTTGGTAAACATAAATTTGCCATGTTGGCATGATGGGCATGGGTCACAGAAAGAAAACAAGTAGTTTCCTAGTGTGTTGACAATATTAAACTAACATATTTTAATACCTAACAAGGTTTATCAAAATATTAAGGTGTTGATCAGGGGTGTATGAGGGTCATTGAGCACAAACATGTCTTAGCACGAAATAAGCATTACACATTTACACTTACCCTATTAGAAGTTAAAAAATAAATACCTTTTTAAGCGAGAAAAATTTGTAAAATTAAAACTCAGCAGATTAGGACTCGTATCAGTGGCAGTTTAAATTGTATTTTATTTTATTTTATTTTAATTTAAAAAGACCTCCATGGTATACAATTATTGAATTATTAAACACATCGAGTTTAATATAATATGGATAAGTTGTGCTCTATGAATTTATAATGTATATATATTATAGCGGCAGTAATAGGATAGAACAGCACTGTTCATTTTTATAAAAATATATTATATATACCTACAAAATATTAACGTTTCACACACTTATTTTAGCCGTGAGAACGTGTAAAAAGTGTTAGTCATTAAGTATCTATGCAATAAATGTATATAAAATATAAAATAAAACTTTAAATCGTATTTTTACGGCTATACTGCCCCATACACGCAACAAATACGAAAAATTCTGGAGATTTTCGATTACCAATATCCTAAACAGTTATAAGTTAAAATTATTATATGAATAATTTTGTTTCCTGGTAGTTTTAGAAATTATCTATATAATATTATAATATACTATAGGTATATACCCAGCAGTAGGTACAACACGTAGGTAAATACACGTATGTAGATCAACTCGATCGAAATTCGTAGGAAAAGTTTACTGAAATGATCTTTATATATAGTATAGTTGTATATTTGGAATTTGGGTAATAATATGTCTTGCGTCTTGTAAATAAATATGTATTATTAAAATGTATTGTATACTGTGTTATTTATGTATACAACTCTAAATTAAAATTTTAAAAAATAAGTGGAAGTCGCTCTGCTGTGCATTAGATTACAAATTGGTGACTACTGTCTACTGACTATAATGGATGGTGCTAAATTTGAATTCAATAATTTTAATATATAATATAACTGTATATTTGTTAACAAAAGACGAATCTGAGCGGAGATGGTTTGTCAATTGTCAGCCTAGGATATTTTATATTATATTTATACGTTGTTATTATTAATTTATATTTTATATTTGTCATTAATTTCATATATTAATAGGGGCAGCTTTTAGGCCGAATTATCGTTATTTGTTTATTATCAAGTTTGTATATTTTAATACACTTTAGAATTTTCAAGTATTCATGAACAATATTTTTAAAATATAACTCACAACTAAAATCGTTCTTCTTCGCCGTTTAAATAATTAATTTCGTTTAAATTTGAACAGAAAATAACTATAAAAAAAAAAGCGGGTAAGTGGATTGTACAGTTAGTTACAAGTGAGTCAATGTATAATGGATTGCATTAAATTAAAATTCAATAATATAATATATCATTCTACATGAAAAACGATTCTGAGCGGAAACGGTTTATCAGTCTAGTATTTTTAAAATGTTCATTATCTATTATAGCCTTTAAGTTGCATTAATATTATAATATAATCATAATTTTTTATTCGTTGTTACGGTGATAAACAAATGATTAAAAATTAAAATCCCATTTTAAGTGGTTTTTCCGTTTTCGTAATTTATCTGTAATTTTTCCCGTGGCATTCAATAACTATTGAGAAAATCGAAAAACGACTTCTCCAAAGTACCATCTTGATCCAATTTTCTAAAATATAATGTACTATATTATGTTGAAATCGAAGCACTTTTTCTGGTAAAAATTTTGTATACAGGATATGAAAAAAAAAAAGTGGATGTCGCTCTGCTGTACAATAGATTACAAGTGGATCACTGAATAATGGATGGTATTAAATTTGAATTCAATGATATAATATCATTGTATAAAAAAAAACGATTCTGAGCGGAGACGGTATGTCAGTAGTCTAGGTATAAGACATAATATTATATATGGTATTAAAAAAAATTGACATATAATGGGTACCTACCTATAATAAATTCCAAATTAATCATATCACAATATCTATTAGGTACTTATAACGCGTTATACATCAACAACAAACCATGATACTATCATAATAGTATACTTTAGAAGTTTCAAGTATATCCACGAATAATATTATACAAACACAACAAAATAACTAAAATAGTTATTCTAGGTTTTTAATATGTAATTTCGTCCAAATTTGAACTTAAAATGACTATAAAAATAAACTGTGTAAATGTATTTTTTAGATTTTTAGGTAAAAGAATAAATTACTTACGTGGAATCTTGTCCTAAATTTTCAATTCTTAGATACAAAAGTTGAACATTTTATAAATTTTTAACTGCTAAATAATTATTCAAATCAAAATTTTATAAATTTTGTCAAAATTCGATCTTTAAAATATGCTTATAAAAAATGATATGTATTGATATTTTTCAACTGCTATTGTAACAATATATCAGGAGCCTTGTATTAAATTTTTACACTTTTTGGCCCAACAAATAAAACTTTATTGATATTTATAGAAAAAAAAACTAAAAAAACTGAAAACTGACCATGCACGTAAACAGCTCAAAAAGAGTCAAATTATTTTCAAAATTTTATCGTATATAGAAAATGCTATTATAAACATTTAATGAAATTTTTAAGTGTCTACAATCATTCGTTTTTTAATTACAATAAAATAAGAAAATCGTCACATGAGAAATCGACCGAATATCAAATGTTGTAAAAATATGAATTTCAAACGCTCACAAAAATTTAATTTGACTTTCTTGTAGACATTTTTTTTTTGATAAAGGTAGACAATATTATGTGGAATCTTGTAATACATTTTAAAATCTTAGATTTGAAAAGAAAAATTTTTTTGAATTCTTAACTCAAAATAATTTGCTAATTTTCGTGATTTTTACATATTTTGTCAATTTTTGAACTTTAAATGCTAATAAAAAAAAACTGTGACTAAGGATTTTTAATATTTTTCAAATGTCATTGTACTAATATAGTAGGAGCCTTGTATTACATTTTCAAGTATTTTTACTCAAAAAATAAAGTTATATTGACATTCATAGAAAAAAAAACTAATTAAACTGGAAACTGAAATTGTCCGTAAACAGCTCAAAACAAATCAAAATATTTTTAAAATTTTATCATGTATAGAAAATATAAATATAACTAACCGGTGAAAATTTCATGTATCTACAGTCATTCGTTTTAAAGTTACACCAAAAACCAAAATCGATTTTCTCGAAAACAGCTTTTGCGTAAAAATTCCCGTTTTTCCTTAATTTTTCTTTTGTTTTTTAAGGCGCTTTTGATAACTATTGAAAAAATTTTACTTTTGACCCCCCAAAGTACCAACTAGATTCACTTTCCTATCAGAAAAGGTACTGTTGAAGAAAATTCAAGCACTTTTACTGTCCTAAAAGGTGATGACAAACACAAAAAAAATAAAACAAAAACAACACACATCATTGTAAAATCAAAACATTCATCGTTCCACTCAGAATCTTAAATTCTATATTATTATTGTACAAGAAATTCCTAGATATATACATATACCCTATATGTATAAAAAAAATTAAAAACTTAGGACAAATGTTGGGCTTTGATCATATATTGATATATAATAATTATTATAGGAAATTATAGTTCCTTAATAAATCATATAGTCTCTCATTATCTTATAATATTATGGCTTAAGTCCGTTTATTTTAATAGTTTAAGGTATAGCCTAGGTAGGTACCATTTTTAATTTTTTTTTTTGGAAGGAAGGAAAACAACGAGTATAGAGAAAAAACTCGTTTTAATTATAATTACAAATTTAAATATTTTTTTTAGAATACGTCTTATGAATTATAACTATGTAGGTATCTATATAATAATCGATTAATTGGTAAGAAATCAAACACGGGTGTATATCTATACTGGCTATACTGTATAAAACTGGAAAGGCAAGTACCAGTTTTTAATAAAAACTTGACATTCTTTGGCCAACAAAACATTACCGGTATTATTTTATAGTACCTAAAGTCTAAAGAAAAAACAAAGTTGATGACGGTGCGCAACTCTGCTATGAAAATATAATAATAATGGAAAGCTAACAAAAAGCTAGGATAGCAACGGCGGCGGTTGTTAGGGACCCGGACCCTCAAACATAAATCAATATACCCTCTGTCCTTTGCACGTATATATATATATATATACATTATATAATATATATATATATATATATATATAAATATATAGTATCTATATAATATTCCTACACAACCATCGCAGTAAACCGTGCACTGTATACACCATGCGCACGCGCATGGTTGCTTGGCAACGCCAGCCGGGACGTACTTTACAAGTTTTTCCGGTGCACGTCGACGACATTTATGTTGGAATGAAGCATATGACCCCAAATGTATAATATATGACTCAGTGCTTCAGGAGAATAAGAATTGTACAAGTAGTTGGTATTTAGCTCGATTAAAATCATAAATATGTTAGGTATAACATATAATTATTAAGTAGGTACCTAGATATATAATAGATATATATTATATAGTATTTCCGTAAATTGCCATATACAGTGAAACCTAGCTGATAACTAGAATCGGTTGAGGGTGAAAATAATTCAAGTTATAGAACAAATTATGTGTACTTATTGAAATGCTGCAGGGACGAATATATTTCCTAAAGTTATCGAAAATTCGACTAATAGACGTTCAAGTTATCGAGGTTTCACTGTATACTATACAGTGTATAGCATAATATATAGGCTAATATGAATATGTTTTTTTTATACTCATACATAATATAACAGCAGTTTCTGCAGGTCCCTTTTTGATATCGCGAAACTAAAGTTTAGCCAAAGAGATTTAATGTTGAATTACAACTTACGTTTTATATACGGTATAGGCAGAAATTGGGGGACTTATATAGCTCCGACACGATATATTTCTAAGTTATTACTTTTTTTATGTTTAGGTATATTATAGAAACCATATAGTTATATCATATCACAAAAAGTGTACTTACCTATCTATTTATCTACCTACTAATAATTTCAATTTTAAATGTTACGGTTTAAGCTTTTGTTAGATATAATATAATATATTATATTATATACCTATACCTATATAGTGTATACAGGTAAAACCTAAACGTTTATACGAAATCACGGTATATTATCTAAAAACAAACTTATGCAGCATCAGTAAATCTATAAATGTTAACAATAATTTAATTTTAAATATTGTATATTGTGATACTAATTTATTTATTACATTTAAACATATAGGTACCTACCTATATTATGATAAACTTAAAAAAAATGGTTTCGGTTAAAGTGAAGAAGGGGTGTTGTTCTGACCGCACAAATATATTTTTTTTTGTATTCCTTACCTACCTATAATATTACCAATGTTGTTTGTTAGATAATATATTTACCGTAATTATTGATACTCGGTATAAATGCATTATATATATACCTATACCACAATTGGATGTAATTTATTATTTTATATTTTATTTATTATTTATCATATGAAATTATAATCAGGTAAATTGTACCTATTGTAAGCACTTATAAATACGTTATGAACCTATATAACCACAGTGTTGGGTAAATTACTTTTCAAAAGTAATAAAATTGCGCGTTATATTCATCACATTAAATATTTTTATTTAAATTACATTTGCGTTATCTGACATTATTTTTATCACGTTTCTTTACTTTTTTATTCAAATAGTAGGGCGTTCCAAATAACGTTACTTTTTTTTAAAGACAATTACAAATTCAGTCCATAATGGACAATAAGTAAGTAGTAGGTACATTCTTATAATGACTTAATGTTATACATGAACAAAATGTATAAGTATATTAATTTTTGAGATGTTTAAAAATATTGTTGATTATTATTTATTATAAAAACTATCGGAATCATAAAAAAATTTTATTGACTTCTCTTAAATATCCTAGCCCTTAGTTTTTGTCATTCATATTAGTATATAACTTATTTTAATAACTTGGAAAACAACACGTTACTCTATTGCGTTAATTTAAATAAAATATAATGAAATTACTAGCGTTACTTCAAAAGTAATTTCGTTACGCAGTATAATTTGTAATTTGTGTTACGTTACTACCCATGCAACACTGCCTAACCAATACATACACGTATAAATATATATAATTAGCTAATAAAATGAGGTATAATTATAATATGTATACCTACGGTAAATATATGTACCAACTAAAAATATGCCACCTAATATACTTGAAAGGTCTTTTAGAAATTTTCGAAAATATTGAACGTAAAATACATGTTATCATAGAGTTAGCTAGAATATATTTTCATAACTCTAAACTCCGAAATCCGATTTTAAAAATGGCGGACGACCAAACGACGCACGGCGACGATATACGTCCGGTGAAAGTAATAGAACTGAGAATATTTCGTTGATAAAAATATAATAATAAACGATTTGAAAATGATGGTTTTAAACGTACAAAACGCCATTTTTCGTATTAAAAACGTATCTATAATATATAGACTGCGTAGGCACTTCTAATTAGTAATTTCTAACCGATTGGCTTTTATACATATAGGCTTTATACCTTTATGGGTATTATATAATATTAAGCCGAGTTCACATAGTACACACTACAATAAACTGAACATATACTGCAACTCTACACGATGCTCCACAGTATGTATATAGTGAGTATATTTGACTTTATACCTACTACAAATTTATACCTACTAACTATATATTACCAGTGTACAATATCAATAATAAAAAAATTGGTCCCATGATGTCAACGGATACAACTTCTGAATATCCTCACTTTTTCATGCGGCAGGCAATATGACGTAGGCTAAACATAAGTACCTGCCAATCATGTGTAAATAATATATATAGGTATACCGTATACGCAATATATAATGTTATATATCTATATTATATTTACTACAATATATTTGTTCGATATTCTAATATTCTAATTCTATTAAGTATATAGGTATATTATGTTTAATTTTATAATAATCGTCGATAAGTACACGTGCAAATGCAATTACAAATATGAACCTGAAATCTTTCTCATATAGATGGGTATACAACAAACTACATAAAAACATATTTGAAAGAAAATATTTGTTGTTAGAGGTAAGAAGTTTGGTTCATATACCAAACTACATAAGTCAACATCAAATAATCAGTAAACTGCTTATATTATAATATTATAGTCATATAATATCATCGATATATATCTAAAAGGCATATCAAATGTACCTATATGTATAATATGTATTATACCTATACCTATTTGTAGTCTACCTAAATCTACATTTTTCCATTTTAACGGGACTTACAAAAACAGTTTATAGATGCCTATAGTATGATTATGTTTGTAAATCACGCATAAATAATAATATATAGCCATATAGGCAATATTAATCACAGAGTAAACTAATCGTCTAAAAAACATGTGGAGTGCAAAATAAATGAAGATTTGTAAAAAAATAAACCTTTTTGTAATCTTTTAACACCGCTCGAAGAAATTTTAATGTCATAAAACGAAAATTCTTAAATGTTCGTGAACAATTCAGGCGCGATCAAAAATTCAAAATGGCCGACCTGGCGCGGTCGTTCCGTTGTCAAACGCGAATACACAACGACGACGCAACGCAGAGGCCAACGATAACGATAGATTCGTTTCAGCGGCGCTTACCTACTCGTACAGACGACGATTGTTTTGCAAATTATTGTTTTTGTTCGATATGATTGGTAGGTATGATTTTTATTCAATAAAAACACTATAATAATACCTTTGGTATAAAATTATTATTTATTTTATATTATAGGCACATTACGTCCATACCGATATGGTTGAACATAATAATATTATGATGTCGAAACGACAATAAAGCACGATACATTGCGAAAGTTCAAATAAACATCACTTAATCATAATTATTATCGAGGATTTATTTTGACCTGTAGGCACATTCGTTATTATTTGTTAACTTTAGCATAATATAGTCTTACAAAACTATTACTATAACTGAGTTGTACTAAAAAATCAATTAATATCAGTCGCGTGTCTGAAAAACACTTAGATAGCAAGTATTATCATATTTTGTTTTTGCTAGATTTATGGAAATCTGAAAAAACTCCTTTTGAATGTGTTATAATTTAAAGGTACCCATGGATAGACTCTGTATAGTAATTTGTCTTTGCGTCAGTTAAACATTAATTAATAATATACCAGAAAACAAAATTTCTACAGCATAGTATAGAGGTACCTACGTTTAATATTGAATTGTCTATATAGGTAATATTGTAGGTATACATCCGAAAAAAAGAATTTACTTCCACGAAGTAGATACGTTCAGACGTTCACGTGAAAGTCGTGTGATTTTACATCATTGCATTCTGAATAAAAAGAAAAATATAATCGCTTGTTATAGTGACGCAAACGTGTGGTCAGCGATATTGGCTGTTCATTTTCTATAGGTAGATCGTAGGTAGTTACTATTGTAATTTGTAGTACAGAGGTTATAAGTTATCTAATGGTTTTTTTATACGGTCATAACACTATAAAAAAAACAATAATAAAATATCAACAATCGAGCCGATTATATCGATTTGCCAACATCGCGTGCGATAATCGAAATATGCGCTCCAAAATGGCCGTCGTCGACTACGATAGAGTTGCTATCCGCGATGGTGCCACTACAGCCGGGTGAATTCCCGTTTCAGCCGTAAGTGTCACACTGTATGGCCGCCGAATGGCCTGTCGCGGGTCGGATTTGACGACGAAACGCCCGGGAAAATAATACTGCAACGCACATTTTCAGTTTTTATCAGTGCGTTATTTTCTTTAAGACGATAATGTTGGATTCGGTTGTCAAAAAAGGAAAAACCAAACAACACGCTTATATTATGTTTACAAGGCCATTGATTTGTATTAAATAACTATAGTTGTTTAACTTAGAACCTTGATTTTGGTAGGTATATTATGTAGGTAAGCGAAAAACATATAACACTAACTATGTTATAATAATCTATAGACTACAGTTGTAATCTTGTAGACATATTTATGGCTCATTGGCCAGTGTAATTTTTTGTAAAAGTTTTAACATAAAGGAAATAATAATGAAATAAATAATAATAAACATTTTTTAAATAAGTCTTGCAAGGCATCATTCACTTTAGCAACCCAGCACCTTTTTAAATTTTTTTTTTTAAATAGATGTACTTCGACGAGTTAAGAACGATGGTGCAAAAAAAAAAATTGCGGAAACCATTATTTTGGAAGTTATAGACATCCAAAGTTTGCGATTTTACGTTTATATATACGTATATGAGCCATACGCGCAAGACTGTTTTAATGCCGCGCGAAGTAATTTGAGTTTGGCGACCTGAGCCACTTTAATATTATACTTATGTTTCTTTAACAAACTGGCGACCGGAGTCTACGATGTTTTTTCAAATTGGTGGCCCACTTGGGGAGGTGTTGCACAGCAAGTCGGGGGATATTTTCGATTTGCGGAGCGGAGCGACGGCGCCGAGGAGCGTAGCGACGAGTGCCGCTAGCATGGCATTTACTAATTTAATATTTTAATGTGTTTTGGAAATAAGACGACTCGATGATTGTGCAAATTGTGATTGTATACAAAAGAAATTCAAAATGAATTATGTTATGGACGTTGCGCGAGGCAATATTATAGTAGTGTTGCGCGCATGCGTATCAACGTAAAATCGCAAACTTTGAATAGCTATAATTTCCAAAATAATGGTTTCCACAAATTTTTTATTGCACCATCGTTCTTAACTCGTCGAAATACGTCTATTTCGAAAAAAAAATTTTAAAAATGTGCTGGGTTGTTAAAGTGAATTTGTTCCGCCTGAAATTTGATGATAATATTGGCATATTATCTAACGCATACGTTAAATATAAGTTATACGTTTTAACCAATATGTCATTATCTAGGTATTAAAATAATATAGGAATCTATAATCTATACTTCAAAAGTTATATTACTGTGAATAGTTTCTAAATAAAAAATGATTAGTTTTATGTATATACGAACGTTTATTAGTTCTTTATTTAAAACGAGTTTAGACGATATTTTTTTAAATGTTAATAAACGATTTTACCTATAATCTATAACCTACCTATAAAACAAATTAATTCAATAATTATGGTTTCTGGTTAGGAAATTTAGATTTTAGGAAGAACATAATAAACGGCTCAAGTGTTTTAAATTATAATATCACTTAAGTAGTCCGTAGGCATTAAGTCTTTAAGTATAAATTATTATTTAATTTTTATTTTATAAACAGACTAGGTTTCTAATTAATTATCTAAATTACTTTAAACTATTATTTAAAAGTGATTTTAGCTACCTAGATATATAATGAATCACCTACCTACTTTCACATATATATATATATAATATCTAGAAAAAAACGTAAGGAAATAAACATGCTCTAAGAGTAACTAAAATTCTATCGTTATTTTATGGTTTGTATAAATACATGGTACGATATATTACATTATTATAGTATTATTTAGAAATACATACTATAAATTCAATGAAATTCTTTAAAAATAAAAACTGAACATAACCTTATAAAAATGTATAAGGTATACTTACATTTATTATTTATAATAATATAATATACTATTTGATGCTACGTAAATGGTTAAAATATTAAGACTATACTTCAATACACATATAGGTAGATGAACAAATAAATAAACAAAATACCTGGTGAAATAAAATATATAGTATTAGAACAAAATTAAGTGTGCAATGTACTAATTATTATCTATAATCTACATATAGAGGTTATATATAGGTACCTAACTAACTAAATATTCCAATATTGAATAGTTATATTGTTATAAATATACAGTGTGTTCACCAATTTAGGGAACACTGAATTTCTCGGCCGGTTTATTTTGGAATAAATCGATTTTTTTTACAAGCATGTCGTATATAAATACACATTTATAGATACATTTTAAAAATTTTATCACTTTAGTCTGCGCACACATCTATTTTGAACACCATATTCGAATAGAGCTATTTTTTTAAAGTAATTTTGATGAATCAACTATGGTTCTATATTGAAAATTGACTGAATAAGAGCCATGTCGATTTGAATAAATAATACATTTTTTTATTATTTAAAAATGAATAAAACCATTTATAATCAATTCTTTTTTGTTACTTTTTAAATATCTGTACGTATTTTTAACAAAAATTTTTAACAAGACTAACATAATATGGGTAGGTACAAAATTATTTATTAAAAATCGATTAGGTACTGCAACTGTACAAGTGTCAACAGTTATTTTATAATTACACAATTAATAAAATAAATTATTCAAATTTTGCTCCGTGATTGTCGACGCATAATTGAAAACGTTGCAGTAGACATCGTCTATTGGTTGCTGACATTATTTGATTTTCAGTAAGGTTACTACACGCAACCAAGATTTTATTTTTTAAATCTACTAGATTTAGTGGTGGATCTGCGTAGACTATTGTCTTGAAATATCCCCATAAAAAAAAAATCAAGTGGAGAAATATCTGGAGATCTTGCTGGCCATTCAATAATGAGGCCATAAGTGCCAAACCACTTTCCCTCATAACCCTATTTAAATAATCTTGAACAATATGAGTATTATGAGCAGGAGCTCCGTCGAGCTAAAAATAGAGGGTTTGACATATAGCTAATGCGTCGACAATCACGAAGCAAACTTTGAACAATTTATTTAATTAATTATGTAATTAAAAAATAACTGTTGTCCACTTATACATAATCGATTTTTAATAAATAATTTTGAACCCATATTATGATAGTCTAGTTTATAACACTTATAAAGAAAAATATGTACAATTATTCAAAAAGTAACCAAAAAGAATTAATTATAAATGATTTTATACATTTTTAAAAATAATAAAAAATGTGACATTTTTACAATTATTGTATTATTTATTCATATTGACATGGCTCTTATTCAGTTAATTTTCAATTTAGAACCATAGTTGATTCATCAAAATTACTTTAAAAAAATAGATCTATCTGAATATGGTGTTCAAAATAGGTGTTTCTATTAATTAAAATAAGTGTTAACTGCGCATGCGCAGACCAAAATGATAAAAATTTTGAAATGCATCTATAAATGTGTATTTATATACCACCAGCTTGTAAAAATAATCGATTTGTTCCAAAATAATCCGGCTGAGAAATTCAGTGTTCCCTAAATTGGTGAACACACTGTATAATATATATATCCAAGTATCTCTGGGCAATGAATTAAAAAGTTGAAGTTAATATAAAAATTAAGTTATGTTTGACTAAGTTACATAAAGATTTAAATTTTTTCGAACAACTCATAACTATTAACGAGTTAATTTATTTACAATGATTTTCAATTACTAATCAGTTAATTCATTGTATATAGTGACGTTACGTTAATTTTTCTCTTAATATAAGCCCTATAGGTTTAAAATATATTTTTTTTTTGTACGAACTATTGTTTTTATAAATAGAAAAAATAATAGGATATATAATTTATAATATCATTATAGGCATGTCTTGTATTAAATACTTAATTGTAGACTGTCAAAGTGGTAAATGTACATTTTCTGGATTTCAATAGGGATCAACATAATGTACCTGTACAAATGCAACTTTATATATATTTCCATAGAAAATTAAAATCTCACCCTATTACATGAATTTAAAATCTGTGAACAATATCAATAGGTACCTAATAGACCAGTTCAACATTTAATGCTGTGGTCCATGATCTTTATATATTAACTTAAATAATTAAGACATTATTTTAGTATCTACTTAGTAGAGCACTGCCACTGGCTGGCTTCCCTTTTTGTTATTTATTTGCAAATTACTCTTGTATAATATAGGTATGTATATTTTAAAATATATTTTTGTTTTTGTATATGTATATACTTTTATAAAATTTGCTTATCGTGATTGGGCATAGATTATAAATATCAATATAAAAACGTTTTGCAAATTTCTAAAACCTTCTATATTAACTTAAAGAGGACGC
>NC_042493.1:89636222-89642984 GCF_005508785.2 Acyrthosiphon pisum | reverse complement strand
CGTGTATAAAAATATATATTTTCATTATTAAAAGTGATTTATAGGTTTTTCTATAGTCGCTCCAAACAATTTTAACTATAATATGAATATATTACATACGAATATACGATGTACGATGAACGTAAATATTATTTATTATTTTTGTTATTATTTAAAAACTGTGGGAATTATCATCATATATTAAGGGGAAAAATTAGGCAATTTTAATTGCAATATCGGGGGGAATTGATAAGACCGGTCGCCAGGTTTTACAGTCTGTAGCGTCCCGCATTGTCGTATAAATGTATAATATAGTTATTTGTAAAAAGTGTCTCAAAACAGGTCAGGTTAAATCTAACTGTCACATAAATGTAATTTAGAGGGACATTTTAATTTGTAATTACGGCCATAAAAATAATAAAATTAATTGGCTTAAGAGGATGTCACACCCGCATGTGTTGTCACCGTCTTACAAATGTACAACATGGCAAAAATTGTTTTGCGTGGGACAACTTTTATCCTTCTGTGTTTGTAGTAGTGGCTCTAAAATTTCTGAACATATAGGGCCGAAAATTACCTATGCAACATCGTGCCCATATTTTAGATAACATAAATATAATAAAAGTTATTTGCTTCTAAACATTTGGATTTTTTGTTTTTTCATTTGCTTATAAAAAATCATTGGATAGTGCTATTAAAAAAAAAGCATGCTGTTGCACAGATAAAGTTCTTCTTTACGTGTTATGAAAATTTTGTAGTTCTACAACAAATATGGTGCGAAGGAAAGTTGTCCCGCGCAAAACAGTTTTTGCTATGTTGTACATTTGTAAGACGGAGACAACACATGCGAGTGTAGCGTCCTCTTAACTAAAACATTTTAAATAATAGTTTACATTCCCGGCCTTGTAGGTACTTAGATTATATATCTAAAGATCTAAAATTATATAACTTTAAGTCCTAAAAACTTAACCAAACAAAATATTGTCTCGGTTTAATTTATCAATATCGTCCCTTTACTACTTGAATACCTATAGGCTATAATATAGTATTATTTACTTACTTGATATCAATTTAATATAGCATAATACTATAGATCCTTCTTCCATGACTTCGTCTAACATACCTAATAGTAGTAATTATCTATATAAACGATCACCCCATATTACAGCCCCTGGTGATTCACAACCAGGATTTATTCAAGATGGGAGATCCAAAAAAAAATATTTAATTACTGTTTTTTTATTCCTTTCCTGAGTATATAGGTATATTAATTTTATTGCTTAATAAACACAGTTATTTAATATATTATAAGATATCGATAAGTTTTGATGGCAATGTCAGGGAATCCTTTAAAAATAAATACTTTGCCATCAGCCATAGTGGGGGGGGGGTCCGACCCCCTTGGGTGTGCCACTGCTCCATAACTATCAGACCGAAGACCTATTTAATGTTCTATCATAGGTAGGCCACGGTACACATAAATACTATTTTTAAAGGAAGACAACATATTAATATACTTAACGATATTTTGGAAAATGCTGAATAGCGATAATTACCGAGTGACAGTCTTGTGCTGCGGAACTTCATACTTTCACCTTAGCGTAACGAGTACAAAAACTTCTCGGCGCGCATCGTGACGAATTATTCGTAACGCACTATAAATCTCGTCGGTAGTACTCTGGTATACCTACGCCTGGCCTTAGGTTTCCGGTGCATGACATAATATTATATTAACATGATATTATATCTAAGTCTAAGTTCTGACGACGGTAAAGTTTTCTGATCGAGCGGATAACCACGCGGTTGTGCGGTGTGTGTACTACGCGTCCGGAAATAACACTGTAACATACAATACGAATTACGATCACAAGTATATTGTTATGAAGGTACTTATGGGAACAGTAACGATGATATTGTTTGTTACTTATTGTTGTAGAATTGTAGGTATCTGTATGCGAAAAACTCGGTCAACAGTATAAGTATAGGTACGGCGCCGTACACGGAAAACTTGTGATACCATAAATGTTATACTGCGGGGCGCGAACGAATCACATCCGTCGCGGGCGGTTATGTAACGATATATAAGAATGAAAAGTACACATTTGCTACAATATTATTATTATACATTTATACCACCTATCCGTTGATGTTTGTCATACTGTTATGAGAGTTATGCGTAATGCGCAAAAATAATTGCGATTATTGAATATTCAACCGTGGTTAGTGTTTGCGATTTATTACCTCTTCCATGCAAGATTGACCATCACGGCTGTCTGACATATAGGGTGACTGTTTTAACACGCGGACACCTGTGGCGAGATTAAGAATTTGCTTCTTTTTTTTTTGTGGGGAGGGGGTGGAAAACATTTTTAGCAAAAATCTATACACCTCATACAGTCATACCACCTCCAAAAAAATCCTAAACTCTATACGAAACAGAATTTTTTTAAGACGATGTCAGCGCTATATAAATAAACAAAATATGATTTCTCCCTCAGACCAACACGCGCAAAATAAAGAAAGCCTTTTCACGTAAAATCGTGAAATTTTTTTCAATTTCATGTAGGTAAGAGTATAGTAAAACCACCTACTGTACAAATTATTGAGAATAAAATGTTTGATTGTTTGACATAAAGGTTTTATATTTTATTATTATTTGACCTTATAAAATGATATAAGTATAAATGTTTTGAGACCATATTTCTACAAAAAAATATGTCAAACCTTCAAAAATATTATTCCTTACAATTTTTGTGATAAATACCTAATTTTATTCTAAGATTACTAAAATAAATTTGAAAAATGATTTTTTGTGAATGCGTTTTGCTTATGCTGCGCAATGGCCTGTGAGTGAAAACATATAGTGCGCTAGCGCCTGATATACTCAAATAATATAGGTACTTATTATATATTATAGAACGTTACGAAATTCAATTTAATATAAAATTATATTAATTAACTGTGTTTGTTTATGTTTTAGATGTTTAGTTAAAGTATAAACTATTTATGAGAATCCTAGTTTTCAATTATCAATCCTTAACTTTTAAAATTGAACATTTTATACATTTTTAACAACAAAATAATTTGAAAATATTCGAGATTTTGATGAATTTTGTCAAACTTTTAAATTAGAATTCTTATAAAAAAATCGTGCCTATTGATCTTTACAGAACTTTAACACTAAAACAAATGATCCATCATAAAATGTAGTATCAATTGAAATAAAAACAAAGATAACATTAAAATATATCTACCAGCTATAGCTGACCTATAGCTATTATTTAGCCTGCGACAGTCGTTTGAAAAATATGCCTATTATAACAACTATTATTCAGTTAACTTTTTTTTTTGTCAAATCTAGGAAAACTTATAGGAAATCTTGTGTTAAATACATTAGATATACATAGGAACATTTTTATGAATTTTAACTCAAAATAATTTATAAACGTTCGTGACTGTTATTAATTTTGTCAACATTTTAACTTCAGACGCTCATAAAAAATTATTATGGAATTACGCTTGACTTTTTTTTAAATGTACACTAACAACAACGTATAATATTTATTTTTCAAGTTTTTTGACCAAGCAAAAAATTTGTTTACCGACAATAATTAAAAAAAGCTAATAAAAATCGAAAATTTCTTATTTCTATAAATAGCTCAAAAAGAGTCAAAATATTTCTCAACTCGTTTGGCGTAAAAATCTCAGTTTTTCCTTAACTTTTTTTTCGTATTTCCTGGCACTTTTGAAAACTATCGGGTATTTTTTACTTTTGATCCATCCAGATAAGATACAAGTTAAGATGTTGAAGTAGAAAATCAAAGCATTTATACTGCCACAAAAGTGATGACAGACACGCAAAAAAACATAATTGTAAAATCAATACAGTCAATGCTCCACTCAGAATATAAAATAGGATGTACCTGCCTATCCCAAATACAAACCATTTTTCTCCAAAAAAAGAATTTAAGTAATTTAAAAATCAACAAACAATTATTAAGTGTTGCTCAAAACATAATAACTTTATTAATTATTATTATACCTATCATTATACAAAAACTAATTCGTGGTTTAAAGTACCTATAAAAATAATATTATAAATTAGGTATACAAAGTTTACAATAATATATTAAACTATTATTTGGCACAACGACAACAAAATTGTCTTACAATTTGACACTTAAACGAAAAAAAATCCACAAGTACATAAAACATTCAATTGTACAAATAGGTTGTTTTTCATTTATTTCAAATAAGTAGGTACTAATATTAACACAAAATAATAATATTATATTATATTTAATATTATATTCGTTTCAGATTTGGCTGAAAATAAATATAAAAACGTTACAAGGTGCTGCACTCTAGGATTTAAATTATCAAAATTATTAGTAAGACACGATTTTTTAGTAGTATTTCTAACTACTAGATAAGTAACTGTTGGATAAATTTATTTGGCAGATAAAGTTATGGTATGCTGCTCTCCGTTTATCAGAAGTAATCCTTCAGATAGTTATCTCCTAGATAATTATCTAGAAGTTAAGGAATTTACAGTGGATATTATTTAATTTGGTACAAGAAGTCACTCCCGTGATTGATCAAAATTTCTGTTATTATTACATTTTATTGCATTATCATCATTTAGATAGCTAGGTACCTATTGCTCATAATTTGCCAATTTCCCGTTTTAATATTTTTTTCACATTTTTGAGTTCATATATTTTAATAATAACTAATAATTATTTATTAAAAATATTAATTATTATTATAATAGAATATACGTCATAATAATAATAGGTATACTGTACCTATACATCTATTGATATTATGGAAAAAAAATCAGCTTCAGTCATTAAAAAACGAGTAAGGTCAACAAATTTTTCCTTTAGTGAGAAGGAACTGCTGTTGAAATTTGCACTTAAAAAAAAAAAACAAAAAAAAACATAGCGTGGGTCGGTATTGCTGAAAAATATAATGCTGCAACACTTAAAGTTACATAATATGCGTATGGAATATTATAAGGAATACCTAACTAATAAGAAATAAGCATAGATAATAAAGATAATTGGGGGCTGGAGGAGAATTTGGGGGCTGGAGGAGAAGTACTGACACCATAGTTCCTCCTCCAGTCCTCGATACCACAAAAAAAAAAAAAAAAAGATAATAAAGATAAATTATTATCTATGGAAATAATAATGATATATTAATTATTATTATCAGGTGTGTTGTTGACTTTAAACAATGATAATTACATGATTATTAAAATAAATAAATAATGCCTATCATGGATAATATTGCAAGGCATTAACGAGTTAAAAGTTAAAATTAAGTTAAAACGTTAAGTAAATTTTATTAACTCATTACTTTTGTTTCAAGATTAACGTATTGGCTTCAAGTCAATTTTATTTCAAAAGTATCTAAATTAAGTTAATTTTCTTCGGAAGAATAATGCACGTTTTTTAATGAGGTTTTTACTTTGATGTATTATTTTAAACTTCCCCAGTCATTTTTTTTCAAAGTTAACTTTTAACTTAACGACTAAAAAAAATCGTTAACTTGCCCAGCCTTGAATAGTTGATAACTTATCACATTTATGCGTACGATTTTCGCTCAAAATGAATTATACTGTATTCGATATTATGAACTCAATCATGGTAAGTTTAGAGTCAACAAATAAATTTCAAATATTTAAGTGTATATTATGGTCTATATACATATTATAAGTAGGTACCTGTTAATTATTATTATAATATTGTTAGAGTTTTATAAGCTAATTAGAACTTTATTTTTAACCAAGGCTATAAAGATCAAGTATAAATTGTTGTAAGAACAACATAAAAATACAAAAAATATCAACCATAAAGATGGGTGAAAATCTTTTTTAAAATTTTTCATCATCAACCATTTCTACATATTCTGAAGTCTGAAAAATAACTCGAAACTCAAACCCTAGGCTTTTTTATTTCGATTAATAATTAATCAAAATAATAATTTACAATTATTCCTACAATCATTGTAAATTAATAAATAGGTAATAAGTTGAGACGGCACAACAAGTTTTTATAATTGATATCACGTCTTGTTCTATATTTTATATGATGTATAGATTTTATACAATGAGGGGCAGCGAGGATCACGGGTGCGACGGCCGGCCTGATCGGCGGACCGGCGCTGTGAGAGCTCGGAACGACCGGCGATAGCCAGGTCCTATGTACAGTATCGGGGAATGTTTGGTGGTCCCGACGTTGACAGTCGTCGGTATGGACGGAGTCAATATATCACTGCATGTGACTCAAAAGAAGCGGCTACAGTGATATATCGTACCCGGGTTTTTGACACAACTTAATAAAGTGGCCAGAGGAGGGGGGGGGGGCGAGATGATAAAATAAGTATGTAGATGGCTGTTGGTCTCGGCGTTGATGGTGTCGTCGGCGGCGTGTTCTGACCGCGGGCGGAGCGCTACGCGGCGGCCGGTCACTGCTGGCTACGATCCTGGTATTTCGGGTGTGTGGTCGTTCGTGGCTTACGCTCTGGATTCGTCACGGCGCGGCGCACGGAAGAAGTCGGATCCTTGATGTTGGGCTGCGGTGGTTGTCGTCGGTAGGTAATCGTAGCTCAATGTATAAGCTCTAGCCGCTACTTGTGGTCGTCGTCGTCGACGGTACGATGGTGCCGGTCGGATCACGGCGAACACTTGATGTCGGGCCGTGTTGGTTGTCGTCGGTGAGCGGCGTCGGTATTCACAGCTATGATCATAGGCGCAACTAGGGGGGTGCTTGGGGG
>NC_042493.1:89628001-89635551 GCF_005508785.2 Acyrthosiphon pisum | reverse complement strand
GCATAATTTTAGCACCCCCAGTGTTTGGCCTCTAGTTGCGCCTATGGCTATGATTTATAAGTTATTGCTGTTTCCGGTTGTCATCGTTCCTTTTGGTTTCTTGTTAGACGAAGGTAGGAAGGTTGATGAAATACTGATAGTCGTTCTTTGCTTTGCTTTGCTTTGTTGTGGAGGCCTTTGGCCTATTAACTATACCAGGCTACCCCATAGTCGTTCAAGAAAGTGCCCGGTATATATAGTGTTTGCCGTATCGACTATTAAACTGTGGTCTGCCGCCGCGGGCGGCTGTGTTTGCGTTCGGTACGGCAAGTGGCTTTACTTGCCCAGTTTTAGGGTTACGTGTGTGGGGATGATGTTTTTGGACTCGTGAGAGTCTCTTCTACATGTAGCCCTCGGTCTTAAGTGGGTGGGACAACTTAGGGCCCTATAATGTGGGTGTGAAGTTGTCCCGGTCGTGTGTGTGTATAGTTAATATGATTTTTGATGTATATTATTGTGTTGTGCTATAATACAGTCGACTAATCGAATAAATTGTCATCAGGAAATTCTTCTCGTTTGTAAACGGTTTGAAAAAGATTTATCAACTCATCGTAATCGGGAGTTTCGAAGAACTCCAATTTTCTTACGTAGTCAAAATATTTGCCAAAATTTTCTAAATAAAAAAAAATTATCAGTCCTCAAGGCATTATAAAATACCAATATGAGAATATGAGATAATTGTTAAACTGTATTATGTCTTACCTGGTAAATCAGCACAAAGAGTTTTATGTGATTTTTTTTTCAGATCTCCACACTTTTTCACATCAAAATCTTCTCCCTCAATGTTTTTCATCCAAGGTAACGTGCCTTTGACCAAGTACAGTAGAACGTATCCAAGAGATTCCAAATCGTCTCTGCGACCTTGTTCTGCACACGGTTTAAGCATAGACACGTTATTGTTATATACATTATTATATAAGTAAGTAGTTGGTACATACTGTTCATTAATATTGGAAAGGTTATAATAGTAGCACTGATTAAAAATGCAGTGTAAATATATTTTAGTACATTTTTTTTTTAATTAATCAATTGACCTCAATTGTACCATTATTTACTACGCGGATAACAATAGAAATCCATTTATACAAGTAATGGGTTGAAATGCGTATTATTTAAAATATTTATAATTTTCCGTTCCAGTAGCCAAATTAAAATGTTGTTAGTAAAAGACTTAAGAGAATATTACAGTTTTTAACATCCATAGGAAGCATTTTATATATTTTCATGAGTAAGAAATTGGATTTGTGTTATTATATTAATTGTATGGCTATAATATAATATGTATTATGCACGTAACACGCATACCTACACTTCACCAGTGTTCGGATTAAATAAGTATTTATTTTATCTGGATAAAAAAAGATACAATTATTTTTTAAATAGCTTTAAATTTTGATATATTTTAGTTGGGCACTAGGAACATAATAATAATAATGATATAAATAAAAATAATTAAATTATTTATAAACCATAAATTTTGTTTGAGAATCTGTATAAATATTTAAAAATTTAGTACAATTTCGCGATTTTTATCAATACAAAATGTATCTAGATGATTTATTTAGATTAGTAAAAAAATTATCTAAGATGAACATTTAGATACCTTGTAACTATTTATCTAGATAAGATAAAAGATGAACAAATAATTATTTAGATAAGTCCGAACACTGCACTTCACATCTATCTTACCTATACTTAAATTACTGTTAGCGCTCATGAATTTATTGGTTCCAAATATGCCGACTTCTATGTTGTGTGGTACCTATGTGATTTTGGTGAACCTGTCAATGTACGCTTTGGCCGTTCCAAAGTCGATCAAGTATATTATGTCCTTATCCGACTCTTTGAACGGCAATGTCTGCCTAGGTCGTCCGATTAATATGTTTTCTGGTTTTAGGTCCCAGTGAATCAGTTTGCAGCGGTGGACGTATTCGATTCTGGATATCTGTGAAACGATAGGTATTCAGAAAAAAAAGCCACGGAAAAAAAAGCCAATAAAAAAATCCAGGGAAAAAAAAGTTACGGGAAAAATAATCCACAGAATAAAAAACCATGGGAAAAATAAGCCACGGAAAAAAAGTCAAATTAAATAATTAAATAATATATAAAAATTAAAATTAAAGTATTAAATTAGGTATTATTTAAAAAAAATTTACACATTATTGGTCATATTGTATACATAACATATATATAAAATTATTAATACACAGGTTAAAACAACCATTAATACACACATGCTCTCCCAACACAAATTTCACTGCGTTGATTACAGATTTTTCAAAATCTATATGAAAGCTCGTTGGATCTGGATATAATTGCCGTTCAGAACATTTTTCTAGAATTTTGGTCAGCATTTTTTCATACGTTTTTTGATTTTTATTTTTCAACAAACAGTATATAGATGTTATAAATGTTTTTTGTATTTTAACTCTTACCACATACAGTTGAAGAAAATCTTTTGGGGCCAAACCAAAGTTTCCGTCCATGTACCAACTTGAACTACCAACTTGAACTATTTGATAGATGTTGAAGACCATCATCTATAGCAAAAATTACCATACGGTCTTCCACATTCACACCATCGTCAAACAATAAAAATCTTTTATTATGGGACTCGCCCGTTGTACACCATTCATCTAAAAAAAATTGTATTTTTTTTAATTTACATTTTTATTTTAATAAAATATATATTTTATATAACTATTTATTATAATATAATATGTATATATTTAATAAAACTATTATAATATACCTATATATTATATATATATTTAATATAACTATATATTATATTATATTGATACTTACCCATGATTTCATCAGAGTCTGAGGGATTATTTTTTGTTCTTTGGTTTCGTAGTGTACGCTTGACTATGTTTTCAGGTGGCATCTGACTTTTGTCATCTAATTTTGCAACACATTCTCCAAAAATATGTGCTGGGTTGTTTTTAGTAGTCTTAGCTTGAATTTTCATTTCATTATAACACTTACTTGCCTCAACCTTTTTCTTGTTCGGCCTATGTGTTATGATATGAGTTGTTTCACTTTTGACAATTTTTGACATTTCAAGATCTGTATACATGGTCCCTGGACATTTGAGCAAGGTTGCTTTACTACAACGCCATGTAATACTACTTTTCCCAGTATGTTTGAGAACGTACATGTAGCCCTCGAAACATAATTTGGGCTTATTTTTATTAGATTTAATGATTTCCATCTTACGTTCAAAATGTAAAATCAAAAGTAGAGAAACTAGAGAAAAAGACTGAGAGTATAGATGGGTGAGACTGAAAGTATAGTTTATAAAACAGTTATATCTTAACAAAAGAAAGGGAATTTCCTTCAGAACAAGATGAAATAAAATGCTATACATTGAATAAAAATAACATGATATTTTGTGGATATTATCTTGAAATCAATTGATTTATGTCTTTCACCCTAGATAATATGTATAAGTAAATGTATGTACTTTGTACAGGGTGATTCTTTTTTAAATGTACATTGCAGTATGATTGTATGAATTTAATAATTTCCTTAATATATTTAATTAAGGAAATTGAAACACTTTTATTTTCCCTAAAGGTGATGACAAGCCCAAAAAAATAAAAATAAAGGTTGTAAAATAAATTTATTCATTGCTGTTTAGAATCTAAAATATATTTTATGTATACAATATGACCAATAATGTGTAAAGAAATTTTAAATAATACCTAATTTAATACTTTAATTTTAATTGTTATATATTATTTAATTATTTAATTTGACTTTTTTTTCCGTGGCTTATTTTTCCCATGGCTTTTTATTCTGTGGATTATTTTTCCCGTGGCTTTTTTTTCCCTGGATTTTTTTTATTGGCTTTTTTTTCCGTGGTTTTTTTTTCCTACATTCGAAACGATGGCAGTTTTTCAAATTTTTAATATATAATACCTATTATATTGATTATGCCTACGATCATACATTTTGTTAAACGCAGTTGCGGGGTGATGTAAGTGGGTCACTGTATAATGGATAGTATTAAATTTGAATTCAATGATATAATATCACTGTATAAGAAAAACGATTCTGAGCGGAGACGGTTTGTCAGTCTAGGTATTAGACATACCTATTATAGGTAGGTATACTTATCTATAGTATTAAAAAAAAATTGACCTATAATAGGTATTAATAATAAATTCCAAATTAATCATATCACAATATCCATCAGGTAACGTGTTATACATCAACAACAAACCGTGGTACTATCATAGATATATAATAGTATACTTTAGAAGTTTCAAGTACCCACAAATAATATTATACAATCATTACAATCACAACAAAATAAATAAAATATTTATTCCAGGTTTTTTAATATGTAATTTCGTCCAAATTTGAACTTAAAAAGACTATAAAAATAACACTGTGCTTATGTATTTCTTAGAATTTTTAGCAACAGAATTAAATATTTACGTGAAATCTTGTTTTAAATTTTCAATCCTTAGATATAAAATTTGAACATTTTATAAATTTTTAACTACCTACAAAATAATTGTTCAATTTTAAATTTGATAAATTTTGTCA
This sequence comes from Acyrthosiphon pisum, assembly GCF_005508785.2. Taxonomy (NCBI): domain Eukaryota; kingdom Metazoa; phylum Arthropoda; class Insecta; order Hemiptera; family Aphididae; genus Acyrthosiphon; species Acyrthosiphon pisum. Next base: position 89,630,952 of record NC_042493.1, on the reverse strand, counting down.
AAATTTCCACTTCAAATGCTTATAAAAAAAATGTGTGCCTATGTATTTTTAATATTTTACAATTGCTATTGTAACAATATATCAGGAGCCTTGCATTAAATTTTCACGCATTTTTACCAAACAAATAAAATTTTATTGATATTTATAGAAAAAAAAAATTAAAAAAATTGAAAAAAGACAATGTCCGTAAGCAGCTCAAAAAGAGTCAAGTTATTTTCAAATTTTTATCGTGTATAGAAAATTCTAATATAAACATTCAGTGAAATTCTCAAGTATCTACAGTTTTTTAATTACAACAAAATAAGAAAATCGTTACGTAAGAAATCGAGTGAATATCAAATGTTGTAAAAATATGAATTTCAAACGCTCATAAAAATTTAATTTGAGTTTCTTATAGACATTTTTTTTTGATAAAGGTAGATTAACCTATAAGGAATCTTGTATAACATTTTAAAATCTTAGTTCTAAAAAAAAAAATTTTTATGAATTATTAACTCAAAATAATTTGTTAATTTTCGTGAATTTTACATATTTTGTCAATTTTTGAACTTAAAAAAAAACTGTGACTAAGGATTTTTAATATTTTTCAAATGTCATTGTAACAATATAGTAGAGCCTTGTATTAAATTTTCAAGTATTTTTACTCAACAATAAAGTTTTATTGACATTCATAGAAAAAAAAAAGATAAATTGAAACTGAATTGTCCGTAAACAGCTCAAAACAAATCAAAATATTTTGAAAATTTTATCATGTATAGAAAATAGAAATATAAACAACCAGTGAAAATTTCATGTATCTACAGTCATTCGTTTTAAAGTTACACCAAAACCCAAAATCAATTTTCTCGAATACAGATTTTGCGTAAAAATTCCCGTTTTCCCGTTAATTTTTCTTTTGTTTTTCACGGCGCTTTTTAAAACTATTGAAACTATTTTACTTTTGACCCTCAAAGTACCAACTAGATTCACTTTCCTATCAGAAAAGGTACTGTTGAAGAAAATCCAAGCACTTTTACTGTCCTAAAAGGTGATGACAGACACAAAAAAAAATAAAAATGAAAAATTTAAAAAAAAATTTAAAAAAAAACACACATCATTGTAAAATCAATACATTCATCGTTCCACTCAGAATCTAAAATGTGGGTAAGTGGATGTCTTTGCTGTTCAGTAGGTTACAAGTGGGTCACTGTATAATGATAAGTATTAAATTTGAATTCAATGATATAATATCACTGTATAAGAAAAACGATTCTGAGCGGAGATGGTATGTTAGTCTAGGTATAAGATATAATATTATATATCTATGGTACCTATTAAAAAAAAAATTGACCAATAATAGGTAGGTATCTATAATAAATTCCAAATCAATCATATCACAATTATTATATCCATTAGGTACTTATAACGAATTTTACATTAACAACAAGTCGTGGTACTATCATAGATATATAATAGTATACTTTAGAAGTTTCAAGTACCCACGAATAATATTATACAATCACAACTAAATAACTAAAATAGTTATTCCAGGTTTTTTAATGTGTAATTTCGTCCAAATTTAAACTTAAAATGACTATAAAAATAAACTGTGCTTATGTATTTATTTGATTTTTTGGTAACAGAATTAACTACTTACGTGGAATCTTGTTTTAAATTTTCAATCCTTAGGTATAAATTTTGAACATTTTATATATTTTTAACTACAAAATAATTATTCAATTTTAAATTTGATTAAATTTGATCTTTAAATCCTTATAAAAAAAATCGTGCCTATGTATTTAAAATATTTTTCAACTGCTATTGTAACAATATATCAGGAACCTTGTATTAATTTTTTACACTTTTTGGCCCAATAGATAAAACTTTATTGATATTTATAGAAAAAAAAACTAAAAAAATTGAAAACTGACAATGTCCGTAAACAGCTCAAAAAGAGTCAAATTATTTTCAAAATTTTATCATTCAAATAAATTTTCAACTATCTACAGTCATTCGCTTTTTAATTACAAAAAAATAAAAAAAATCGTTACGAGAGAAATCGAGTGAATATCAAATGTTGTAAAAATATGAATTTCAAACGCTTATAAAAATTTAACTTGACTTGCTTGTAGACATTTTTTTAAAAAAAAGGTAGACAAACTTATGAGTAATCTTGTATTACATTTTCAAATCTTAGATTTAAAAAGAAAATTTTTCATGAATTTCTAACTAAAAATAATTTGCAAATTTTAAGACACAAATAAATACATCATGTCTTTTAATTATTATTATTATTATTTAGCTTTATTTAAAGTTTTTCTTGCGGATTTTTAATGATAAAAATTTGTGAATTGTATCAAACTTGTCTATATTTCTAAGAATATAATTTCCAATGCATAATAGGCAATAGCGTCAAGGAAGAAGTTTTGTTTTGTTAAAGCGGCGTGGCGTCACCATTTTCAGCCAGTGTCACTTTTTTGGCCAAAACGTAGGTACTGTTCTTTTTACAAATATAACAACTGAACTTAAAAATGTTTATATTTAATTAAATATGAATATATGATTGTATCCAAAAATGTGATTTTTCGATAAATATTCTTACCAACAACTGAGTGAAAAAATAATAAAATAAAACAATTGACAATAAAATGGTTTAACATATTATTATTAGCTTAGTCAAATAAATTAACAATTCATTTTTGTTTGAAAAATGTTTCTATTTTTATTACCTTTAGTCTTTAATGTAAGTTTAATTTCGTTTATAATTGGTTATATTTTACTATCATAATTATTATTACATAGGTGTTATAAAACTATATTAATTTTTGTTCAACTAATGTAATCGGAAATCTTAATATTTTGACATATTCGTGAATTCATATTTTATTATCATAATTATTATTATATACCTTCTTATTACCTATAAGTATAAATGTATTATATGACTATATTAATTTTTATTCAATTTTAAT
>NC_042493.1:89623269-89627951 GCF_005508785.2 Acyrthosiphon pisum | reverse complement strand
GTAAAACCACTTTGAAAAAAAAAAAAAAAAAATTGTAAAAGTGAGTTACGTCCTTTTTCGTTGGAGGCGTCGATTTATACATAATAATATTTTTCTCTATTCTTATTAATCGAACGATTGTTAATACTAATCTTAATCATTGGGCCACGCCCGTTTGAAATTAAAAATACGGATACGTCTACGGTATATTAGAGAAGCCACGGTGACGCGGCGGCAGCAGGTTCGTAAACTGAACAATAATAATAATAATAATAATAATAATAATATTGTTGGTGTGTGAGGTTCCAACATCGGGTTGATCGGGATGGTAAAACTAAACCAGACGAACTAAACCGAAAAATAAAATATCGAAGTACCAGGGACTCATGGTCTAATCGTTACTTTTCTTCAATTTTGGCGGCGACGGCTCGGCGGTTGTTGCAATGACGCGCGGCAGCAGTATCAGCTCTTACATTCTGTTACATTATAGTTTGTCTAAATACTGTTACAATTACACATTTATACATAATATTATTATGTCTCTATTCATATTAATCGATCGATTGTTGGTACTAAACTAATTAAATTGGGCCACGTCTGTTTGAAATTAAAAATACGGATACGTAAAAGATAAATTATATTAGAGACGCCACATATCGACGCGGCGGCAGCAGTCTCATATTATTATCAAACTGAACAATAATAATAATAATGTTGGTCTGTGAGGTTGCGATGAGGTTGGTTGGATCGAGATTGGTCGGGATAGTAAAAACGCTACTAAAACAGACGAACTAAACCGAAAATAGGGTGCCTGAGTACCAGGGACTTATGATGTAATCGTTATTTTTCTTCAGTTTCGACGGCGGCGGCTCGGCGGCTGTTGCGACGACGCGCGGCGGCAGCAGCTACTCGCTCAACGGCCATCACGATCATAGCATATTATGTTCCTGTTAAATTCTATTACATTAAAGAAAATATCGTCGATTACGTTTTCTACAATGTTTCATAATGATCACCTTAGGTCAGTGGCGTACCCAGGGGGGGGCTTAGAGGGCTTCAGCCCCCCCCATTGGCCGTGTTATGGAATACATTTTATATTATAAAATACAAAGTACCAACCATTATATTCCTAAAAACAGTGTTGAATACAGCGTTGAACGTACTATTATCTTAAGTAACAACGACCTATTATAAGCAATAATCGTATAACATATTTTTTATAATAAATCAGTCCCTACTTCCTACTAATTAAATATATCACTAATATATTATGTATGTGTTATAAAAAGTATATAATAATGAAATATTACAATTAACTGCTATAAGACTTTATTGAAAATTGTTTGTTAAGATGATGTTAAATTTTGATTTACTTTGTTTAGCCCCCCCCCATTCAAAAATCCTGGGTACGCCACTGCCTTAGGTGCGAAAAAAATGAATAATTTAATTTGTATCAATATTAAAAATTACGGAAATCACTGAGGGAATAAATTTGTCAAATAAATAAATGCAAGTAGAATTCAATAGGTACCATTGATTTATAATTATAGTATATACTATATAACCAATGTTACTAAGTGCTAGTTACTACTAATAAAATTTTGATTAGACGAACAATTGGATGATTGAAAAACTTGGATAGCTAACAAATTCATACAGTTTTGTATTCGCTTATCATCTCTAGTTATTAGTAATTAACTAATTCATAATAATATTATAAAATAATTGTATTATGCTGTAATAATTAATAATAATGTATTAATTAATTTAAATTGTAATTTTCCTGTTAGACATAAACTGTTGACGAATTACGATGAAAAACTATTTAGAGCGAAGATTGAAGACAATGTTATGTTGGAAAAATAATTTTCGATTTTTACGAATTCCGTCCTGATTATAAAAATAAGTACGGACATTTTTAAAAGTACCAACTAGATCCAATTGGTAACTTGAAACCACCTTCGAAGCTTAAAATTGAATCCTTCTACTAGAAAAAAATGTCTTCAGACGTTCGGACACAACAAAATAAAATATATAAGAGTACATATATGGACATTATCATATTGGAACAAAATAGTAATATAGTATATTGTATAATATTATTAATATTATGTAATATATTACTATCTTAAAGTTAGATTTTTTTTGGTCATTTTTAAAACAAATATTTTTTGTCTTTGGCCCGATCCACCACATAGCCACAACCAACAAATGAAAATATTGTGCTAAAGGTATTTCATAAAAATTAAACGCAGGTGCGAGCGTGATAATTTAAAAATTCATAACGATTGAAATTTAAAAAAGCAGGTATAAGTGTGTGTGACTCTGCTGTACAGTAGGTTGCAAATAGATGACATGTAATGGTACAGATTATGGATGGTGTTAAATTTTAATTCAATGATATAATATTATTGTATACGAAAAACCATTTTGAGCGGAGACGGTTTGTCAGCCTAAGATATTTTATATTATGTTTATATTGTAATTATTAATACGGTAGCCGTTTAAGTTGAATTATTATTTATTTATTATCATATTTGTATATAATTATATACTTTAGAAGTTTCAAGTACCCACAAATAATATTTTATAAATATAAGTAATATATAGTATATTGTATAATATTATTAATGTTATGTAATAATAAGTTACTATCTTAGAGTTAGATTCTTTTTTGATAATTTTTAAAATAAATATTTTTTTTTCTTTAGACCTAATCCACCACATTGCCATTTGCTACAACCAACAAACGAAAATATTGTATTAAAGGTGTTTCATAAAAATTTAACGCAGATGCGTGCTTGATAATTTAAAAATTCGTAAATCACGATTAAAATTTAAAAAGACAGGTAAGTGTGTGTGACTCTGCTAGTCTGCTATACAGTAGGTTGCAAATGGATGACTGTATTGGCTAATGTTAAATTTGAATTCAATTATATAATATTATTGTATACGAAAAACGATTTCGAGCGGAGACGGTTTGTCAGCCTAGAATATTTTATATTATGTTAAGTTGAATAATATTATTTGTTTATTTTAATATAAATATTGTATATAATAGCATACCTTAGAAGTTGCAAGTACCCACAAATAATATTTTATAAATATAACACAAAACTAAATAACCGTTCTTCTTCGTTTAAATATCTAATTTCATTGAAAGTTAAATAACTATATAAAAAAAAAAGTGGTTAAGTGGATGTCACTCTTCTGTACAGTAGGTTACAAGTGGGTCTCTGTATAAAGGATGGTATTAAATTTGAATTCAATGATATAATATCATTGAATACGAAATACGATTCTGAGCGGTGATAGTTTGTCAATATAGATTTATATTGTTAAATTCTATTACTTATTATTATATGGTAGCCGGTTGAATTAATATTATAAAATTACAACAAAATAACTAAAATAATTATTCTTGGTTTTTTAATATGTAATTTCATCCAAATTTGAACTTAAAATAACGATAAAAAAACTGAGTTTATGTATTTTTTACATATTTTTGGTAACAGAATTAATTACTTACGTGGAACTTCGTTTTAAAGTTTTAATCATTAGCTATAAAAGTTGAACATTTTATACATTTATAACTCCTAAAAAATGTATATGTAAAATATACTCAATTTGATACATTTCGTCAAAATTTCAACTTTAAATGCTTATAAAAAAAAATTGTGCATATATATTTTTAATCTTTTTCAACTGATATTGTATCAGGAGCATTGTATTACATTTTCACGCTTTCTGGACCAACAAATAAAACTTTATTGATATTCATAAAAAAAAAACTAAAAAAATTGAAATTTGAAATTGTCCTTATAAAAAGATCAAAACGAGTAGAATATTTTGAAAATTGTATTAGTCTTTTTTCTATTAATTTCAATAAAACTTTATTTGTTGGTTAAAAAGGCTTGAAAATGTAATACTATAGTTCCTACTATATTGTCACAATGACATTTGAAAAATATTAAAAATCCTTAGTCACAGTTTATTTTTATAAGTATTTAAAGTTCGAATTTTGACAAATTTTATCAAATTTAAAATTATTAATAATTTTTTTGTAGTTAAACATGTATAAAATGTTCAACTTTTATAGCTAAGGATTGGAAATTTAAAACAAGGTTCCACGTAAATAGGTTATATTATATAAATTACTTTATTCACAATAATATCATCAAATATACTTAGTAATAGGCTGATCGACTGTTTTCGCTCAGAAACGTTTTTCTTATACGATATTGTATCATTGAATCCAAATTTGACACCATCCATAACAGTGACTTACTTGTAACCTTCTGTACGGGCGTACAGCAGAGTTACCCCACTTATAGTAATGTATTTAATAATAATACTATAATAAGTGATATTTTTTCTAGTTATGATCATTTTGAGCTTTTGAGACATTCAAAATATGATGTATTCAAGTAAAAAGTCTGGAAAGTAGGATGGGATGTAACTCCACCGCAAGTAGGTAACTTTTTTATTGTAAACTCAAACAGGAAAAAGGTGGGTAAGTGGATGTCGCTCTGCTGTACAGTAGGTTAGAAGTGGGTCACTGTATAATGGACAGTATTAAATTTGAATTCAATGATATAATATCACTGTATAAGAAAAACGATTCTGAGCGGAGACGGTATATCAGTCTATGTATTAGACATATATATACTTATCTATGGTATTAAAAAAAAATTGACCTATAA
>NC_042493.1:89620558-89623219 GCF_005508785.2 Acyrthosiphon pisum | reverse complement strand
AAAAAATCAACAAAATCGAATATTGTGATTTATAATTTACCCTAGTGGCATTTTGGGACACGTGTTGTATGACAGTTTGTACACGAAGTTGTGAAAAATAACGGACTGGGCGATGGCGTGTGTTCGCAGTATTTGTACGACATACACACCAATTAATGTGAAATAAATAAATATAAACAGCAGTATTTCAAATTACCTTTTTATTATTACAGTTTCACATGAACTGTCACAGAAGCGTAACTGCCGCGCTCTTTATTTTTTATATGCCTACCCTCCGTAAAGAAGTTTCCCTTCAAAAATAAGAACAAAAAATAACACACACATCATTTTAAAATCAATATATTTAATGTTCCACTCATAACTTAACCAAAACCGTTTTAGAATATGATTTTGATATTTTGTCCTAATTCATAATCTATAGGTACAACCGCAGATACTTGTAATTTTCATTAAATATTTATAATATTAGTATTTCTATATTGATTTATTTATGGGTAAAAATGCGTTGAAAAATTAACACAAGGCTCCTGATATATACCACAGGCAAAGGCCGCAAGCGAAGGTCGCATTTCGCCCAAGACTAAAATTGCCTTCCCGCACGAGCCACGCATTTTTTGTCACGCCTCTGCATTCCTCGATCACGCAAAGGCAGGTATTCAGGGATCTATGCAACAACTTGACTATAATTCTACGACAACAATATTTGATGACAGAAACGATTTGGTTTTATTTATTTTAAACGCCAAGCATGTAGGTTATAATATTGAGATATGTAACCAAAATTGTATGTTTTGTAGGGACCGTGGTATAAATTTCAGTGTCTGTTTGTACAGGGTATTTCGTGAAATTCGAGCGCAGCACTTTTGGAGATTCCCACTTTATACCGCCCTCTGGACGGAAAAATCACACTTTCCAAAACTTCAGCTGCTATCGAAAACCAAACTTTAGGTGCAGGCGTGACAAAAAAATATTTATAATACATAGGCAATATTTTTTATAAGCTTTTAAAGTTCAAAGTCTATCAAAATTTATCAAATGTAATAATGATTTTGAAGTTAAAAATTTAAAAATGTTGAACTGTTATAGCTAAGGATTGACAATTTAAAACGAATTGTCACGTAAGTTGTTAATTCTGTAACCAAAAAATCTAAACATATACATAGCCGCAGTTTTTTTTTATAGTAATTTAAGTTCATATTTGGACGAAATTACATAATAAATGACCCAGAATAAGGGTTTTAGTTATTTTTTTGTAACAATATTCTAGGGTGTCAAACCGTCTCTGCTCAGAATCGTTTTTTCATATCTAATTTTACATCATTGAATTTAAATGTAATACAATCAAATACAGTGCCTCACTTTTATTTTACTGTACACAGTGCAACATCCACTTCCGGCTCTTTTGTTTTGTTTCCCCCTATCCTAAGTACAGAATGATCAAATTTACTACCAGGAAAAGTCTCCAAAGTTGATAACCTTTTTTTTTCTTCTAGAAAAAGTTTAAGTATTTTAACACACACACACACACACACACAAATACAAACCCACTAAAATAAATACACATTATTGTAAAACTATAATATCTTTATAAATATTAAAAAAAATTGAAAATATCAAATACTAATTACGTATATAAAATGATAGTTTAAGTATAGAAGTGAAATATTATTACAGTTATAACGATTAATATTAAATTTTTACTTATAATAAAATAACAAAAATCGATGAAAAATTAAAATATATTATGTACATTTTTGGTACAAAATAATTTAAACTTTTTAAACGCGTATAAAATATTGAGTAATTATTTTCGATATAAAAACTGAAAGCAGTCGACAATTTTAAATGTCCATAAAATATTAAAATATGAAAATTACAAAAAAAACAAGAGCCAAAATATTTTGAATATCATATCATGTAAATTTTGATATGGATATTTGGTTAAATAAGTCAAGGCCTGGACACCACTCACTCGAGAATTATAACAAAAATTATTATATTTTAGTGAATACCTACTAGTTTTACATAAATATTTCTGTTATTCATTTTTTTCCTGATTATTTTAAAAGCAACTGCGCATATTTTTTACTCTTGACTCTCCATAATATCAATTAGATCCAATTTGCTATCCAGATAGATACTACCTTACAACCGAAGAATTTTACTGTGCCAAAAGATGACGACATATAAATAAATAAACAAAACAGACATAATTATCGTTAAAATAACACCTATACTTTAATCGTTCAGCTCACAATGTAAAATGTCAACTATATGAATATGTAATAAGTAGGTATAACATGATTTTTTTATTCAGGTGAATTTTTAATAGTCTGTGGGGGTGATCAGCTATTTTAACTGTGTACCATCTGCAGAATGAAAATCAACATTAAAATTTTAATAAAAGTTCGAGCGAAGTGTTGTATGTTGTGGCCCTGCATCATAGCTAAATATAGTCTATGGTATAATAGGTAATATAGAATTATTGTGTCACTATGTAGGTCGCTATGGTGTCTTGCGGTGGATCATACTATGATAAAATGTATCTTTTAAATGTTGTCGAACCACATACCTAATGAATATTATATTAAGAGTCTGTCAGCGCACTATTTGTTTTCTCCCTCTGGCTCACACGCAACATAGACAAAATGCATTTACGCT
>NC_042493.1:89610630-89619344 GCF_005508785.2 Acyrthosiphon pisum | reverse complement strand
TTTTTAATTTTTTTATCCTAATAACTACATATACATGTATATAATATATATTATATATTGTAATTTTATGAAAACGTAATTAGGTATGCTATGGGTGGGCCTCAAATATTTTTTTACAAAATTAGTGGTCCGCCAAACTAAAAAGGTTGGGAACTACTAACCTATAATATTATAAAGATACCGGTTCGAGCATTTCGTTGTGATCGGCCCGTGCGTATTTGGTTCGAAATATATTCATTTGTTATTTTTTTATGCCTAAAGCTGCACTTCCACACTCCACTCAACCGTGAAGGGTTAAATTATAATATTAATATTATTATTATTATTATTATTATTATTATTATTATTATTATTATTATTATTATTATTATTATTATTATTATATCACATACCTATACCTACCTAGTCGAGCGTGTCTCGCCGCTTTCGTCGTCTAAACAACCAGTTTTCTGGTGGTTATCGTTGAAATTCTTCAACCTGTTTTGTGTCGCACTGCCTACAAAATAATATATTACTTACATTTTAACGGAGGGGGACACATAATTAGAAGGTCAACCGGTCGGCCGTGGATCGCTGCACAGGCCACGATAATATTGTTGTACGCGCAGACTGCAGATGCCACATAAGTACCTATAATATAATATTACTAACTATATAGTGTACAAGTCTACAACGTAATATTATATTATAGGTTCTATGGTTTCGGCACCGGCAGACATTCCGCGTTTCATAATTTCACGTCGTATATTATATACCTACGTTGTATATTTTCGTCGTGCAACTAAACACTATAATCGTACATATTATAAGTTCACTCCTGTGACTCCTAGAAGTGCGTGTCTATAGCGATGGAAAAAAACGGGCTCCGACACACCCATAGTTATTATAATATATAATAAATAAGTAATTTACAAAGGTTATTATCGAAACCGAGAATATTTAAAACCTTTTAATTTGCAGGAATACGTATGGGACTTATCCATCAGTGGACAGTCCCGCCCCACCCACGTCCCGTCACAGTCTTGAGTATAAGTTGATTTATGTGGGGTGTCAAGGAGGAAGGAGTATCGACAATTGTATTCAAACAATTTTATTCCCCCCCCCCCCCCCACCATCTTGAAGGTACTTTAGTGACTTATATTAAACACTGAGCTCTAAAATATTTACTTCTTCTTACTATATATATAATATTCATTGTTCTCAAAAACTGCAAACTTGTGATAAAGTACCTACAGGACACAACCTTACACTTACAGCAAACTTATGCTACTTAAGTCAAAACTGCACAAATACAATGGGTTGAACTGCACACTTTTTAAAATTGTTGTATTCAAAAACCTTTTATTTTGTAATGATGTATTATCTATTATTTATCACCTTTGTCCATAGATTAAAAAACTTTATATAAAAATTTAAAAAATGTAAAAATATATAATGTATATAATTCAATCGGTTTTTTTTAAAAAAAAAATGTTTACAACATTTCCATTATTATGCACTCTGAATTGTCTGTACTTAAGATCATCAAGTACTAAACTGCACTTTCCCCTTTTATTTCTATCAATAATCTTAAACTTATCTATCTGTTACCTGGTGCAAATAATAGTGTGCGGTATTTTGTTATACAAAGAACCAATAAACTGTACGGTTTTTATGTACCGATCTTTTTGGTGTCGAAATCATAAGTGCGTGCGGTTTTATTATGTAACCATATTATTACGTAACAGATACGCATCTACTGTGTTTCTGTTTTAGTTTCATTGTTTTGGTCTTCGTAAAAGAAAATATTTATACATTTTTTATACCTTATACTGCTTAAGTTGGTACTACACATCACGGCGTTAGACGATTTTAACGGTATATACTATTATATACATTTATAGTGTAGTTAGTATAGGTACATACCTATTATGTAGTATGTACCTGACAAAGACCACAAAGACCGCCTGACAAAGCATTGGTGCATTGTTCAGCTGTTTTATACTTACATTCTCTTTTATACTACGTCTGAAAAATTGAGATGGACGGCGGTTTGCGTATTATTTACTTCACAATATATACAAGTGGAAGGTGGAACGCATTTCATTGGCATGATATAAAACTGCAATGGATTCCACTTATAATTTTGAAGTCAATGGTTAATTTATTTTTACTTTTTATTCAATTTATTTTTTAAAGTAGGTAGGTTTTTTTTAAATTTCAATGGAAAAATAGCGTCTAAGTGGGTAACGCTTTGAACCTCTGCTGTTCAGTGTACATTAGGTGTATAAAAAGGCACTGTAATGGATGTGTTCAACTTAAATCCAATGATATAAAATCATTGTATATGAAAAATTATTCTGAGCGAAGTCGGATTGCCAGCTTATGGTGTATTACTAAGCATATTTTAAGATATTATTGTGATCAAAGTAATTAATTTTACAATTATAGACATTAGTACCTACTACAGTAGGTTAAATACATTTTTACCGAAAAATTGCATTTAAAAAATGTCATTGTGCGTATAAAGTATAGTAATATAGGTATTCTAAAAGTTTCTAATATTCACGAATAATATTTTTAAATGTTGTAATTTCGCCCAAATTTGAACTTAAAATATGCGTAATAAAGTACTGTTTATATATTTTTTTAGATTTTTTGGTTACAGTATGAATTGTTTATGAGAAACATTGTTTTAAAATTTTTGAGATTTTAATACATACAACTACTATTGTAACTACTCATGACTCATGTACAACCTATTTTGTTACATTTTCAAGCATTTCAACCAAACTAATTTTTTTTTAATTGAAATGTATAGAAAAAACTGGCCAAGTGCGAGTCGGACTCACGTACGAAGGGTTCCGTACCATCATCAGCTATTAACATGTTGGCCACACTGCTTATATTATATATTCTAGGATTTTTAGCATTTGTTGTTATAACGGCAACAGAAATACATAATCTGTGAAAATTTCAACTTTCTAACTTTCATGGTTCATGAGATACAGCTTGGTGTCGGACGGACGGGTGGACGGACAGCGGAGCCTTAGTAATAGGGTCCCGTTTTACCGTACGAAACCATAAAAAAGAACTAAAAACATTGATAGTTTCAAACTTCTATAAAAAAAAAAAAATGATAAAAATTGTATGTTCCTAATTTATTATGGTTAATAGTTTTTGAATTACAATAAAATATGAAAATATTTCCACGAGGATTTGTTAATTTACGGGTGATTATCCAATGTCTAACTTCAAATGCTCATAAAAAATCTATTTAATTTTCCGGTAATTTTTTTTTTTGGTAAATTTAGGAAAACTTATTTTGTTTTTATATCTGAGATATAAATAATAAAAATTTTTTGGAATCTAATAACAGTTAACTTTAATCGCACAAAAAACATTAATGTAGTTTAAATAATAAACTTGTTTCTAGTAAAAAACACTTATAAAGAATATTGTACAAGTTAAAAAATGTTTTGAATTTTCAACTAAAAATGAATGAATTTATCTTTGTAATGTAGACGAATATCTTATAAATTTAAATGCTTTTTAAAAAATATTGATCTACATTTTCATGTTTTTTTTTTAAAACAAACAACATATTTTCATTCATAGGTATATTGAAAAAACTAAAAAGTTGAAAATTTCAAATGTCCAGATAAGTAACTAAGCAACAGCCATAATAGTTTGAAATATATACCTTATCTGGAAAATATTTTTATAAATATTTCATGAAAATGTCAAGTCACTAAAGTTATTCATTTTTGAATTACGTAGAGTAAAAATAAAATTGATTTTGTCAAAAACAGGTTAAGCTTTTTTCTGTATTATTAAAAAAAATTATTTCTGATCCCCAAAAGTTCCTGGATCCAATTTTTTACCACAATCCATGAAGCTGAAGTCGTTTTAATTTTCGTCTATTATTAAACGTGTGCGCAATATATAATTATACAATTATAGTAAAACCAATATAGTTATATTTATCGCTCGGTAGCTTCGAATCTAAAACAAAAGAAAAAAAAAATTCGTGAAACCTATTCAAAATATCAGTATATTAGTATAGTGGACAAGTTAATAAAATATTCCCTACTTCAATTAGTACAAAAACGTTGTACCTAATACGTCATATTCTGAGAACTAAGTATTAAAAATAAAAAATGCTATTGTTTATCGTGTAGATTGCAGGAATAACTATAAACAAAGTTATATTTAATTTTTTAAACATATTATCTTACAATTTTACGATTTCAAGAATCTCTAATGTTTTAATTACATATTGACAGTTTTTTTTTACAGGGCTATATAAAATACACACTTATACTTTAAAACATTATTTAAAGTTTGTGTGTTTGCAGTGAATTTACAGATAGTACGTACAATCGGCACCATTTTCAAAATGTTAAACAAACAATACAGTGAAAAATGCTCGCGATGCAATAAAAAAAACTGCAACAGAACAATATTCAATTAAAATTTTTATATACCTACAAGTATGCTAGGTGATTCAATAAATATAAGACACTCATAAATGTTTATTTTCTTTTTTACTTTTTTGAATTACTGCACCAAATAGTTTTAATTTGATATTCGAAAGCGGTATATTTTTCTGAGTATTTCGATACATGAAAATCGAATTTAGGATAATTAGTGTTCTATGAGTTTATAAATGTTGAAAGTTTAGGTGAGTACCTATTCGTAGACCAACATTTCGCGGTGTAACCGGGTACCACTCCTCTCCGCTCATCGAAACTTTAAACACTCATAATTAATAAACCACTTATCCTAAATCCGATTTTTTATGTGTCGAAATACTTGGAAAAATATTCTCCTTTGGAATATGAAATTAAAACTGTATGTTGTCGTTCGGAAAAGTAAAAGCATAAAAAATATAAAAAATGTTGTTTTCTATAGAAGCCATGTAAACATTATTTTTTCTTCAAAACCATTTATACTTTTTGAAGTAATGAGTGTTTATCGTTAATGGAATCACCCACTGTATACCATAGTATGTGTGATTGTGTGCCGTGATCATGTACACAGTGTAGATAGTATATTATAATAGTCACCTACTATAATGAGTATAATGACATTATACACTGTTCATTGTATCGTATATGGATTCGAAATAATGTATACGACGAATGCGTGTAAAAACGTTGGCGGAGACGTGAGAATGCCGTGCAATGAGTGCGTGTGGTGTCATTCTTATCCCGTCTGAAATTAAATTAATTTGAAATATTTCATTAAATACACTGACGATAAATAAAATATTATACACATATAGAGGTACGTACATCGAGAAATGTCAATAAGTTTCACGTCATTCGCACGCCCAACGACTTGCACAGCTCTTCGTAGACCACGTAGCCAATGGACGAGCAGGGCAAAATTTTCACGAGACTGCCGGTGATGCCTCTGTAAAGGAGTAGGCCGCTGCGGAAGTTCCTGGCCGAGAACGGCCGCCGCCGGTCCCAGTTTTCCGACTGGACCGCTGTTCCGTTCGACCGTCCTGCACACACACTTTGACGATAATACATATTGATAAAAGTATTTATTGATCGGTTTCATTAATTATTTGCAGGGAACGAAATGTGGAATTATATTTTATGGCCGTGTCGTGTCAGCGTGTGTGATGGCCACTACAGCAGAGACTTCGCGGGCATGGATTAAAACCTATATACTCAGGAGCCGCACACATTTGTAATAAATTACTCACCGTAAAGAAATACTATCAGTGCCTAATATTATTACCATTGATTAATTATGTGTACCTATGTAAATATTGGAATATTAATCGATGATAATAATATGGTATTATTACTATCTGATAATGTTGATTCTACGATGTTGTATTTCAATACATTTAAAGTGAAATATTAAAATGTTATCTTTTTAAAATAATATAATGTAATAGTTTGAACACTCTGTTACAACCTGCTATGACATAGAGTACCATAGGTATATAGGTCCATACATAAGAATACTTACCTACCTATAACATTACTTAGGTGCGTATACTAGGTTACTAGGTAACATAATATAAATAACAATTTTAAAAAAGGGGGCAATTAGTGAGTAACGCTCTGCTGTGTATATAGATGTTTAAACACGTCACTGTAATGGATGTTTTAAATTTGAATCAATGATATAAAATCAATGTGTACGAAAACGATTCTGAGCGAAGACTTTCTGTCAGCCAACAATATTACCAAGCATATTTTATGACATTATATTGTGACTAAAGTAATTTATTTTAATGTTGGGACATTACTATTAAAATATTAAAATAATAGCATTTGAAAAAAGTGGGCAAGTGGTTGTCGCTCCGCTGTACAGTACATTACAAGTGGGTCACTGTAATGCAGGCCCGTAGCCAGACCAAATTTTCAGGAGGGGCAAAGCAAATTTTTGGGGGGGCATTATATATAAATGTATTAAATATTAATGCAATTTTTAATTTATTTACATTGATATCCCATTAAATTAACACAACTATAATTTTCTATCTAATAGTAATAATAATAATAATAATAATAATCCATTCATAATAGAATATTTTGGGAATTTACAATGAAACATTTGTTTTAAAGTTACAAAACGAATAATACTAAATAATAAAAATAAAACTTAAAGTATTGAGCTACGATAACGATAGCAATCAATTTGCCAACAGTCGTCGTGACACGTCAGTATCGTCGTCATGGCCCGGAATTTCCGAAATAAATACTATAAAGGTCCCCACACACTGCAGCGGTGGCGGTGGCGGTGTTATTAGCAATAAAATACATACCTACCTAAAAGTCTTTCTAATATTTTTTAGGGGGGGCAATGACTGGGTTTAGGGGGAGCAATGCCCCCCCTTGCCCTCCCGTGGTTACGGGCCTGCTGTAATGGATTGCGTTAAATTTGAGTTCAATGATATAATATCCCTATATAAGAAAAACGATTATGAGCGAATTCGGTCGGTCAGCCTATGATATTACTAGGTATATCTGATGATATTATTATTGTGAATAAAGTAATTTATATTACCTATTTACGTGCAACCTTGTTTTAAATTTTCAATCCTTAGCTAATAATTTTCAAAATTTAAATTTGATATATTTTGTCAAAATTTGAAATTAAAAAAAAATTATGCCTATGTATTTTAATATTTTTTCACTGCTATAGTAACAATATATCAAGAATCTTGGGTTAAATTTTCACACTTTTTGACCCAACAAATAACATTTTATTGACAATGTTAGAAAACAAATTTAATAAATTAAAAATTTAAAATGTCCGCAGACAGCTCAAAACATGTCGAAACATTTTTAATGTTTTATTGTGTATAGAAAATGATAAAATAAACATTTGGTGTAAATTTAAGGTATCTACAGTTATTCGTATTTTTAATTACAACATTATAAGAAAATCGCTACATGAGAAATCGAGTTGAACTTCAAACCCTCATAAAATTAAATTTGACTTTTTGATAAACATTTTTTTTTTTTTAAAAACCCTGAATTAAATATTATACTTATACAGCATTATGATTTTTTATATATGTTATATATGTGGGCCCCGGAACGTCCCTCTGTCACATCAGTTGGGCCTATACCTGAGTGAACTGTGTACATAATATAATATTTACTATAGATAATATTATAATACACTTATTGTTAATGGCGTTGGAGCCAGTGCGTTTTTTAGTACAAAAACTACAATGTTTTACATGTTTCCAGGAAAAACTCTCTGTAAAAAATTATTTTTTATTTAAAAGAGTAGAACATACTGGTCATTACTAGTCACATCACGCAGCCCGATTTTCAAAATTATAATTATAGAAGCTAAAATACTCATTCAAATTATGAACAATATTTGTTATAAATATAATAATAATTAAAATAAAAATTCAGCCTTTAACCTGAAAAATGTTCCCTTTTTAAAAAAAAAAAATGTATATATTGACTTCCTATTCTACAGAGTGTGAGAGTTTTTCCTGTAAAACGTGTAAGTCATTTTTGTTAATATAATACTCCGTATAAACCCATCCCCCTAAAATAGGTATCGAACAGTGGATTAGTGGAAAAGTATTATAAGTCTAGGGCTCGGATTTTGTAGCAAATGCTTCTTTTGAGGGAAGTGTGATAGAAAGATAATTCTTATATATAAATACGTTTTGAATCGTTCTGATTTTAATGAAGTAAACTTTTTTTTGCTTTTTTCCACAAAATCTGCTTTTTATTGCTTTTCCCCCTATTTGGTTATTTTTTCTTGATTTTTACATATTTTTCTTGAAAACTTAGCTTATCTCTATGTATATTATACGTCTTTGACTATATATATTATTATTACCAGAAATTATAAAACCAGTAATAAATATATGACTGATAAAATAACTGTTGCCATTGTGCCGAAATAGTTTTATCCACAATTATCTATAGTTGTATTTACGACTCAAAAAAGGGAAAATTATCTGAGTTATACCTACGTATTTTTATAGCGCGTTCTAATACTTTAGTTGGCCGGCAAATATCAATCGACAATCAGTGAGGTATAACGTATAGTGTTCTAAATAATTTCTCTCATCGTTAAGATGCCAAAAGTTAAAAATTTAAAAAAAATCGTAAGAGAATTCCTGTGAAAATGTGCTAATGACTGACGGAATATTATATTTTGTAAATTGTGTGAAGTCAAATAAATTTCGATGAAAAATATCCGTTTTTATATGTTAATATGAGTTTTAATGA
>NC_042493.1:89567815-89609529 GCF_005508785.2 Acyrthosiphon pisum | reverse complement strand
ATAATAATATTTAATCGTGACGAATATATACGCACTGTTCCCTTTTCCCATCGCTAGTTAATAAACGCGTTTCACACGTGGCGGATACGAAGCTATGAGTGGGAGTGGAGAATGTTTTATGGTAGAGCGACGACGGCGGTTTTACAGATCTCTGACCCTCACTCACTCTGTCTCTGTCTCTGTCTCTGTCTCTGTCTCTGTCTCTCTCTCTGTCTCTCTCTCTCTGTCCCTCACTCACTCTGTCTCTGTCTCTCTCTATCTCTGTCTCTGTCTGTCTCTGTCTCTCTGTCTCTCTCTCTGTCTCTCTCTCTGTCTCTCTCTCTCTCTCTCTCCCTCTCTCTCTCTCTCTCTCCCTCTCTCTCTCTCTCTCTCTCTCCCTCTCTCTCTCCGAGCTGATTTCGTATGACGCATTTCAGCTGCCAAACACGTTTTATACATTATAATAATTATGTGTTAGATAATTGATACACTTGTGTCGACGACCATGCGGGCATTGTTACAATTTTTTATCGTAAACTCACAAAAAGCAACAACAACAAAAAACAAAAAATGCAGAAAAATTTTCTCCATCTCGGTGTATAATATTGGTGTATTCACCTGCACTCAACGCACTATGACAATATAGTATAATTAGTAATAATAATATAGGTACCTATTGCATTGACCTCCAGTAGACGAGTGTACACCACCACAACGACCGTTATCCATCGCGTGATATACTATAGGTACGCAGTGCATAGGCAAATTATTGCGTATACATAGTAATACCGACTCATACGTAATATATTATTGTTTGTAAAACATGGTTTTTTTTTACACAAAATTAGAAAACAGCAGTGTTGGGTAAATTACTTTTGAAAAGAAATAAAATTACGTTACCCATTACATTAAATATTTTTATTTAAATTACATTCGTATTATTCGACATTATTTTTATCACGTTACTTTCCTTTTTGATTAAAAAAATTAGGGCGTTACAAATAATGTTGGGTACTTATTTTAAAATTTATTACAGAATCAGTCCATATAACGACTACCTACGGACTAATAAGTATAGTAGGTATACTATTTTTTTTCATATGAATTACAGTATATAGGTGTAATATTGATGATGTAAGTACCTACATATTGAATGTTATACACGAACAAGGTGTATAATTATTATTAATAGGAGTAGGACTCTGTGTTTAGAAGGAATGAATTCTTTTTTATAAAAAAAAAAGAACGAGAAAATAAACGAGTTCTTTTTTTCAAGGAAAAATAACAAAAATGTTCGTTTCTTTCTACTACCAATAATTTACATAGATATGTAAATAATTGAAATTAAGATATTATATTTTTTTAATGTGCACCTATAATGTATATTGCCAATTAGTGATCGTTATCGAGTAATGACGTTAATCGTTACTTATTAGTCATTAGTCACTTTATTAATATTTCTCATAAATTACAACTTATAAGTTATAATTTACATAGAAATGAGTTCCTGAATAAAATAAATAAATAATATAAATAAATAAAACGATAAGACAGTCGACATACGTCGACCAATAATTAAACTTTGAAGAAAATCTCAAAATACAATCATAAAATATATGTACCTACTTGTAGGTATATATTATAATTAAAAAATAAAAAAGTATGCATTTGAAAAAAAAAAACATTAATGATTAAATAATAATTTATATTTTATTTGGAACTAAAAAGGAACTTGTTCATTTTCCAAAGGAACAATTCTTTTTTTTTAAGGAACATGGATCGAAACGAATTCCTTCTTATAAGAAACTTTCCGAACACTGGAGTTGGTAAGGATCAGGAAAAGTTAGTATCTTTAATATTAGATATTATGCATTGTTGATTACCAATTACCATCTAAATCTTCGGAAACGGAAATAAATTTTATTTTATTTTTTAACTTTTCCCAAATATACCTAGCACCTAGGTTTTGTCATACATTCTACATTCGTAACTTGTTTTAATTACTTTTAAAAATTAATTTCGTGACAATTGCGTTTATTTAAGCAAAATCTAATTTTATATAATAAATTACTGCAGTGTTACTGCAAAAGTAATTTTATTACAGTAATTTGTAATTTATGTTACGTTATTAGTTATTACCCAGCACTGGAAAATAGGAATTTGCTGGCTGCGCTAGTACCAACTACATATACATAGTCACATAGTTTGAAAACTGTCAAACATAAAATATAATATTGTAGCTTAAATTGTTTATGATTACGAGCGTGACATTTGGGAGAGCCGTCCGCATGACCCTCTTGTGACCTAACATTAAACCCGTATAACGTCATAAACACATTGTCAGTTCAACACGTGTTGTAAATTGACAATTTGCAGAATTATTCTGTTTTGCTCCAGAAATCTCCATTAAAACTATACGGGTGGCCCTAACCAGCAAGACTCGTCGAAAAAAAATTGAGTGATTATAATATCTTGTCATTCGTTCTACCTATGTGTGAATTAAAATAAAATAGTTGCATCATATATCGTTATATTAAAAAATAATGCGTCAATAAGCATAATATTACGTGCGTGGACTGTTATAAGCTTTACATTCGGTATATTATTATGTCATAGAGTCCTTCACAAAAAATTCGATTACTCCTCCTTCGATCACAATTCGGTCGTCAGACTACTTATGTATACTGTTCAGTGTACCTACAGAACCTTAACGAATCCACAACGCTTGGCCTTGTAGATTCTCGTATGCTTTCACATGGCATAGGCACTCCTCTACAGGCCTCTCGCCCCCATATTTAAATCATGTATAAACACTATATGAATACTTATAAGGAGAATTAAAATATGCACTTATAATATTTTCTTAGACGAATTGGTAATATAGATTTTTTTAGAAACGCATAAGCAACCGATTTTATTTTATTTCCGAGTAAACCGAAAAATACTCATAAAATGTTATGATAAAACATGATAATATTGCTTTTGAGTACCTACCTACCTAATAATTTCCATAAAAGTTATGATCAAGAAACGGCACGTGGCACCTTGTCTATATTATATTAAACAATAATGGGTGCCACGCCGAAAGCATTCTATTCACTGTTCATATTAAAATACAATATTATGTACAATATGAGCATAATATTATACCATATACATAATGCGTGTAAATCTATGTATACGTAACGCACACAAATAATGTATATTATACACATCAATATTTCGAACGGAAACCCGAATAATTTGAAATTTAAATTCTGACCCGGTAAAAAGTATTTGTCTTGAAATGATCCCAAACGGATAGTAATATTAACATATTACTACCTATAGGTTCATTCAACTCAATACTAAAGTTTCCTAACAATTCCTAACTTCCTAACAAGTTGGTTCTGCTAATCACAAATCTGCTTTGTTCCGCGTTGGCCGAAGAGAAAAAACAAATAGTGCGCGTTGACATCCTATCAAACAATGCTTACTAAGCTTACTTATCCACAAAATAAGATATTATATTATTATAGTTGATTGATTTTTATTTGTAAAAAATATCTGATTATAATTTTACACTATAGTCTCATACACATTTTGTCATACTGGCATATTATGCTCAGGTAGCTGAAATTATGAATTTTTAAACATGTAAATTAAACTAGTCAACTGTTAAAAGAGGGAGTTTTTTATTTTTGTAACCGTAAAGTATCAACTATATCCAATTTTCTAATAGAAAAAACTCACACTTTAAATTCTCCTAAAGGTACATTAGATAAAAAAAAACCCACAACTTTATAACCTATATGGCTATATATTTAATACTCTCCCAGTATCTAATTTTTAAAAAATTACATTTGGCTTTACATTACAACATGTGTGTGCACATTTAACAAAAAAATAAAGTTTTATATTTAATATTAAAAAAATGGAGGTATTCATTTTACATTTTATTGTTACATGTACCGTTTTAATCGATTTGCAACGCATTTTTTTTCTATTAAATCTACCGTTAGTTGGATGTAGTTTTCACTAGAATAATTTTAGTGGACATGCCGTGTTATTTTTTTAGCTACCTATATATTTTAGATTCTGAATGGAGCAATGAATGTATTGATTTTACAATGATATATTTTTTTTCTGTTTTATTTATTTTTTTTTTTTGTGTCTGTCACCACAATATACTGTTTGGGGTAGTAAAACTGCTTCGATTTAATTTTAAAAACAACATAAAAATTAAGGAAAAACGGGAATTTTTACGCAAAATCGGCTTTAGTTTTTGGTGTACCTCTAAAATGAATAAACGTATATCCATGCAATTTTCTCTGGTTGCTTATATTCGCCTTTTCTACACAAAATAATTATTAAATTTTAAATTTGATTAATTTTGTCAAAATTCGAATAAGGGGCCTTGTATACAATTTTCACGCATTTTTACCCAACAAATAAAATTTTATTGACAATTGTGGAAAAAAACAGCTCATAAAGAATCAAAATTTTTTCAATATTCTAAGGTGTATAGAAAATAAAAATATAACATTCAGTAAAATGTTCATGTATCTAAAGTTATTCGTTTTTGAATAACAACAAAATAACAAAACCGCTACTAATCGTTTGAATATCCAATTTTGTAAAAGTATGAATTTCAAACGCTCATAAAAATTTAATTTGACATGTTTTTAGACATTTTTTTTTTGATAAAGGTAGACTAACTAATGAATAATCTTGTATCACATTTTCAAATCTTAAATTTAAAAATAAAATTTTTTATGAATACTCAACTCAAAATAATTTGCTAATTTTCATGATTTTTTGGTATTTCGTCAAGATTTGAACTTTAAATGCTTATAAAAAAAAAAACTATGACAAAGGATTTTTAATATTTTTCAAATATTATTGTAACAATATAGTAGGAGCCTTGTATCAAATTTTCAATTTTTTTTACCAAACAAAATTTATTTAATAAAGTTTTATTGACATTCATAGAAAAAAATACTAATAAAATTGGAACTGAAAATGTTCCTAAACAGTTCTAAACAAATAAATATTCTTTAAAAATTGTATTGTGTATAGAAAATGCGAATATAAACAACCAGTGAAAATGTCATGTATATACGGTCATTTGTTTTAGAGTCACACCAAAAACCAAAATCAATTTTGTCCTTAATTTTTATGTTGTTTTTCTTGGCGGTTTTGAAAACTATCCAGAATTTTAAAATTTAACCTCCCGAATGCACCAACTTGATTCACTTTTCCATCAAACAAGAAATTGTTGAAGAATATCGAAGCAGTTTTACTTTTTACTGCCCCAAAACGTGATGACAGACATAAAAAAAACACACATTATTGTAAAGTCAATACATCCATCGCTCCTGTCAGAATCTAAAAACTATCTGTTTTAATAATTTGAAATACACAAATTTTATTAAAAATGGGAAGTCTCGCCAATGGGTGGCTTCACCAGTTTTAAAATAATAATACGTTTTTGTATTTTTATTTACGTATATTAGCATTGTATTATGTATGATAAATTATCATAAATTATCTGAAGTCATGCCACAGAGTTTATCAGGTTGAAATTGTTTAATTCTTCAAAAATACTTTTTTTGGAAGTTTTTCTGAATAATATATTATAGTACCTATATAATTCTCCATAACCCTCAAAATGCCAGTTTGCAATCTTTTTGACGCACCATAACAATAGAACAAAAAACAATTTTATCAGATGAATATCCTGTTTATTATTATATTATAGTTTCAATGGGAACAGTACCATAGTTTTGTTCGAGCGTTCTTTCGTCATCAGCTAAGCAGTTATAATGTAGCACAGATGTGTCGTGTTTGGCGAGGTGAAGAACGTTCGACTGTGTACAATATAACTTATGAGTAAACAGAATATTTTTTTAAGCATAACGTCGTTATAGAATTTATTGTCTAGAAAAATATTATGTATTCCACAAATCGAATATCACACGAAATAGGTTGGGTGATGAATTCAAACGGTAATCAACGCATCAAAGAGTCATATATAAGTAATTCATCGACCATCGTATTCTATTTTGATATCGAAATTGTATGCGATGTATGCTATAGATTATATTTTTGTAGTTTTTGCTGTATAAACTACATTAATATTAAGACTTACATAAATGCTTATATCGAGATTTATTTCATTTATTGTAGAAAAAGCCTGTCCGCGATAACGAGTATTTTATCATTTATATCATACATTCAGTCAAATAATTTCTAGTTACGTAATCATGTTACATATTTTGATAATAATATGTACAGGGCACTTAATGCGGCCATCGGGTTAATTGTTATTAATAAATCCAAGAAGTGTAAACAACTGTCACAAATATATTTTTGGACAATATTCAAGTTTCCCGCCTGAATACATTATTTTTGGTTGGCTCGAAGTGTATATTTTAATTTTGCAAGAAAATAATATTAGCAAGAATTTGACTACGTATTATGTTCATCAAGTCGTTCTACCTTTGTGAGATAAACACTACGCTCATTACAAATAAAACGTGTGTTTACCAATATACCCCATTCCATACCTCCACGTAAGTAGGTACTCATCAATGTGCATTTTTCATCAAAACTTGGTTGAAGCATAGTCGTTACAGTGCGTTAATATGTTTGCCTACTGCTCATAGTACATTATATTCATTGCCGATATTAGGTAACTTGTGAGTATTATCAACAATATTTAACATAATAAAATAACCACCTGTATTACAATATTACAGTCATATTATAGGTTTTAACAATCCGGATTTTAAAAACTTGTTTGAATTTTCCTACATGTATACCTACTAACATTTTTACATTGATTTGTGTTGTAATTTTTTGTTAGTTGATACAGCTGGTATGATATTTTAATCGGGCATAAATTATACTAATCTTATATTTCTTAATAATTAATAAAGAGAAAAAAAATAAAGTTATATTATAGATTATCGAATGACGCAATAAGAACGAATTTGGTGTATGGCAACGACTAACGAAATATGTTACTGTGGTTCGTAATGATGAATAATATTTATTGAAATAATCATTGTTTTTGTATTCAATACAATATTAT
Source organism: Acyrthosiphon pisum (assembly GCF_005508785.2). Taxonomy (NCBI): domain Eukaryota; kingdom Metazoa; phylum Arthropoda; class Insecta; order Hemiptera; family Aphididae; genus Acyrthosiphon; species Acyrthosiphon pisum. The sequence goes on along the minus strand of NC_042493.1, from coordinate 89,602,475 downwards.
ACATAATATTATTATACACGCACAATATACTAGAAACCGAGATAATATACGCCGTAATTCTGACTGCGGGGTCACAATGTAAGCCAACGAGGAAAAACAAAATCATTAAAAAAAATACACGAAGATAACAAAAAACATGACGCACGATACGCCAACGTTATTATAATATTCGGTTTCCGGTGTTCACCGGATAAGCCCAATGAGTGTGTGTACAGAATAATATTATTAAAGCAAACACTCAACTAAAATATTATACTGCGAGACGAGCCAGCTATATAGTCAGAATCGAGGGTAAACGCGATGGGTGTATTGATTTAAATTGTGGTCGTCATGGCGATGGCGGGTGACTTGTAAATTCGGCACTACGAAATCGTCCAGTCAAATTTAGGTACATGAACGAGTAAAATAACTGTAACTCGATTATTGTAATGGTAAATTGTGATCATTTTTAACATCATACAATATCAATATATAGGTATGTTGTACTTATAATTTAACTGTACACACTACACACGTTTCAAAATCAACATATTTTATTAAAACAATAATAATGTTGAACGAGTTAAAATGCAAATCATAATAATGATGGTATAATATTGTTTCAGTTATTAAGCAGTCGGTGGGTATCTAAAGGGTTTTTTTTAAATATCCAGAAATAATAAGCGTCACTATTTTAACATGAGTAATTTTGATAGTATCTACATTTTTAATTTAGTTAATAGTTATGATTATATTTTATGTACTTTTGAAGCATTATATTTTGCAGGTTTTCTTTTATCTTCCACAATTATTTATATACAATTTACTCGATATTATGTATTTTCGTATACATTATTGTTGACGAGGTTTGTGAACACTATCAGTGAATGCAAAATTTCGATTAAAATTAAAGCTTTTGTTAAAACTATTATTCTCACACGCAGTTCTGTGGTTTAAATCAGCCACGTTGCAGCAAGCCATATTGTCGGATACATCTGTTATCTGTATTAATATTTACTTATATAAAATTGTTTCAGACCAAGCCCTTTATGGTAATTTGGCTTATAGCTCGTCGGAGAAACTTCCTGCAAGCGACAAGAACTAGGACAGAAAATACGATGTGTACATACCTACCTAAACTTGGCTGAATGGACATTTTTGGATCGCGATATTTATCGTAGACCTACATTTTATCAGTTCGTTTCAGACGGAATATACACTATATACACGTGCCCGTCGCCTGAGTGAGATCTATATACGTAACTATAACGGCAATAATGTATATAAACCTATATATTGATTGAAAACTGATCAGAAAAATACTGATGATGTATATCACTGGAACGTGGCCGTTTGCTGATCAATAGCGTTCACAGAACTCCGAACCGAGTCACAGAGATTGGGTCGTGTTCGTTTTATAAAATATAAAGGAAGGTATACGACTGCATAGTAGTAGTTAACCTCTTGTGGAATATTAAAAAAAAAAAACTAATCGACGACTGGCAACAGTATAAAAAAACCGAAGAGAAAGTGAGCCGAGAGAATGTATATTTTGGTCGACCTATTATAAAAAGTACCTAACGACGTAGTAAAAAAAAAAATAATAATAATAATAAAAATATATACCTGATAATATTATATTCACATGTGAAGATAATAATATTATATTACTGTAAATGGGCAACGCAGGTAATGGATTGTCCATGTTAAATTAAGTGTAGGCATACATATATTTACGAGTCGAATTAATGGAAATTCGTAGTCGGACTAAAATCTGTACGGCTTGATGCATAATTTAAATTTTAATATAATTTATAATATTATGCACGACGATTCGGTCATTGCTGTGCAGATCAGAATAATATTCATGACGGTAGGTAAAATACGTGTATACACTTTCAAACGATACTCATCTTCGCCGCATAACGTATATGCATAATGCATTAGTTAAGTTTTTAAATCCGACACGATAATATTATTATTATGCCTACACGAACAGAAATCAAAATAATAAATAAAAAACACGACGGGATCGTTAAAATAAAAGGATGAAAAAACGTCACCGTAAAAACTCATATTTTTTTGGCTTTTCGACATCTCGTTAATCCTACGAGTCCGGTTCTCACGGTCGGGTAATCGGACACCTGGGTAGGTATTATAATTGGGAATATATTATTATTATTATTTTTTTTATAATATTATGTATTACGTAATCGGTGAAAGAAATAAACGCCGTAGGCCGTACCTACCTGTTTTTTTTAGATAGGACATTCTGGGAAAATAATATTATGCGTCGGTTATATATTATATCTAATCTATATGATAAGTCTTAACCCATTAAGTGCATTAACATAATTTACCTTTCACGGACGCGCCTATTCAGAATTATCAAAATTAATTGTATATTTGCATAAGAATATATTATAATACGCCGAAGATAAAACGCTGCGGCGTTCGATAATGCTGAAGGTGCAGGTGCCTAATAGCTTTACAGAAAAAAAACGGTTAAATATTTGTTTGGAAATAATAATCCGACGCATCTGAACGGTCGGAATTGTGTATGCCTATACTAGTTTTATATTTTTCTGAAACTCGTTATCGACTAGGTTTAACAGGTAACTATATAATGATAATTTATATTATATAATATTATATTCCAACGACTTTTTATAATACCATATTATAATATTGTTGTGTCGAAATCGTTGTGCTGCACGAAAAACATTGTACCTATATACTCGGAGTGTACGTAGATGACTATTTGTATGAGTCGTCAGCGTATATTATATAGCTGTTATAAGCAGTTAGGAATGGTTTTATTATTTTAAATTCTTATCCACCTGTATGCGCCTACGATTTTTATTTTTAAAAATCGCATCACTAAACTGCAGCGTGTCATTATAGGTACGAGCTAGGTACCTATTAAATTGATTGCCTTTCTCGGCAATTTGTTTCACTCGCAAATCCCAACTCCCGCAATACTAATCACAGTGCTCACTATGCATACCTAATAAGATAATATAGCCTAAGAATACATATAACATTATTATGACACGTGCATAACAATATGTGTACGTACGCTCGACCTTCAATTCGAAAAACTACAATAATAATACTTGTAAATGTATTTAGAGGAGAAGGGCTAATATGCGTGCTGTGGGGTAATATTTCAGTCAACTATGATTCTCTGTGGTGCATTATAATTTAAGTCGACAACGTTGCGAATACGTTCAACCATACAATTATACTTTCCCGCATAATACGAGTGTTCGGTACATGTTCAGTCGACCGAAGTGCTGCATAGTGCATGTGGAGAAAATTGTTATTTCATTTCTTTGAAAATTATTTTTATATTTTTTATTTCTAGGTGAGTGGTTTCGATATTATATAGTTAATAGAAAAACACCTACTCTACTTGTGTGATCGATCGTACATTTATAAAATATGAACAGATTATATTAATATACCTACACATTATATCTACCTACCCACATGATTTTGGCAACACTTCAAACCAAACCTACCTATATATATATTCATTTAAATTCCACCACAAGTACCTACATTTTATTAGTGTAAGCTCAGCCAGGAAAAAAAACTCGGGTAAGATAGGGTTTACGTAAACTCCGCCAGTGAAAAAAATTAAATAATAGAATAAAAACAAATAATATATTATTATTAAAAAAAAAAAATCATAATTTTTATAACAATCGTTTTTATTAATCGATAATAATAGTTAAGCAATCGAATATACCAAAAATATATATATAACAATAATAATATCCCGAAGACTCCGAACAAATCATACAAATAGCAATGTCTTTTACAATTTTAGGTGAGTATATGTTATGCTATGTTATATTTTGTTATGTTATAAATTTTAATATTTTTAACTGTGGACTAAAATGATACAATTTAATATTTATAGTTATTTAAAATATTAAGCCTAATATAAATCCATTATAATAACTATTTATATCGTTCACCAACCACATCATTTTTTTTTTCATTTTTCATCTTTGAGTTTATTTGATTAAGATATATAAAAGGTATTTTAGTTTTACATGAGCAAGGTCTTAATACCAAGGAAGTTTCCATATACCCATTAAAGGTAAGGAAATAAAACTGGCGGAGTTTAATTTCATTTAGTTTCATTACCTTTTTATCTAACCGGTATTATACCGGTAGAGTATACAATCGCTCCTAAATGCAATAAGCGTATGTCTAGTTTATCATTACATATAATAATAAATTAAACCGTTTGTTGATGATTTTCGGGCTATAGCGATAATACGACAATTTTTTGTACCTACCTATTTTATAATTACTGCATCATTCAAAAACCACACGGTTACCATTCAAACCCGTATATTTGTAATATACCTAAACCTCATTCTTTAATGTCGCACATTGTTTTACATATAGTAATTATTTACTTTTAAACTTCGTCGGTTGTTGAAAAACCTTTTACGGTTTAAATAATTATATGATTAAAAAAGTCTATTTAGTAGGTATATTATACGTGACAAATAAAACAACGGTTACTTACCTATATAAATTATAATCATAAAATAGTCTTTTTTTTTATCATTATCTACTATACATAAACGTTTCATATTGATAGCTAGATTGCCTTGCTTATGTGGGCTTGAGGTGGACAAGACGTACGACTAAAATATATCATTAACAAATAACGTGTAAAAACATTATTTTCCGTATGTATAACTAACTAAAATTTGACTTATTATGAAATAAAAGATGGATAAACTTAAATACATATAATGATCGGGAACAGTTGAAATTATTTTAAAAATGCGTGATAATTGCATTTCAGAAAGACGTACCTATGTGGTAATATACCTTATATTATATAGTATCACGTGTGCGGAAATTAACGGAATTTGAAAAAAAAAAACGTTAAGTTTAAATATTTTAGTTTCGGAATTGAATGATGACTTTTTATTTTGAGTGTCCAGTTATGATAACCATCGTACAATATTTTGTTGCACAAAAAATAAAAAAATTGTCTACCTACCTATGTAACATAACCTAACGAATAATATTTGGTTATTCTTATATTACTATCATTATTTCAAAGTTTAAATCTTAAATCATTTATACAGAATATTCGCATTTCTGTTAACTATAGCAACAATATTATAGGTACCTACTGGGTTTTTCTGTCACTCTGCAGTAATAAAAAATGTAAAATAAAAAATGGTAGACCATTCTAAATGATTTGACCTCCACTATAATTGTCGTAGGTATTTATCGTCGTGTTGCTTATGCGCAGTAAAAAAAAAAAGCTAATATAATATTTTGTATATAATATTATATTAATATATATTTAATGCGATATGATTAGTTTATTGTGGTCTGTGATTCGTGTAACGGACGTATTTCAATGATCATTTAGAGGGAATCGGGGCAGCTGCTTAGGGCGTTTAACATTTAGGTACTTAACTTCATTGTGCCTTCTATTATGTGCCAATCTATCAGCAATTCAATTTTATTTTTATGTTCCAATGCCTTTAGTATATTACATTGTATGTTCACTGACTTAAAAAACACTAAAATTCTACGACAGATTAATTTTTATATTGAATCTATACGAACTTTTCAAGTTTTAACACTCCTAGTACGCATGTGCACGTAGTACAGCTTATCATTTTTAAGCAATGCTTATTATTTTGATTTCATATTTGCGTTAGGTCAGCTATTTAAAATTATTACTAATCAAAAATTGTATTTATTTTAAATCAAAACGTTTCGAATTTAACTATAAATACCTACATTTTTTTTTCAATTTATAAAAATGTTTAAATACCAATACCCCTACTATTAGTTTATTTGTTAATGCGTTTAGATAATATTATTTTTATATAAAATATTTTGTGTTAAAGTATATAGGTATTACAAACAGTACCTATTAAACATTTCATCAAACTGTTACAAATAGAACAATATTATAAAGTTATGTTAATAATAATAACTCAATAACAAGAAATGTCCCAAACTATTATTTTTTCAATATTTTAATATTTTTATAATAATATTTATATTTTTTATAATATTATTTATATTCTTATAATAATATTTTAAATATTTCGAAAAATACATATATGATTAAATTTTAAATTTCTCTCTTTTGGTAAATGTTGACTTTGGAGCTAAATAGCTGTGTCAAAGTCAAAATCACTTTTAAAATAGGTCTACTCAAATATGTAAAGAATAGGTGGGTATTGTTATTAAATATTAAAGTAAATTTTTGTAAATTCAAATACATTAAAATATGTTGAACTGCGCAAAAATTTTAAATATTTATAATAAACCTAACTTATCATAAAGTTATGCTTCAATCCAATGTAATTCAGCCAGGAAATGTATTGTTTCCTAAATCAGTGAACACACGGTACCTATAAAATGGTATCTATATGTATTATATTTTATATATTAATATTATATTTGATTAGGAGATTTCACTGCAGTCTGCATTTTATATTATATAAGTGTTATAATTTTTAATATAATTATTGTTAATGACTGACCGTCGTCGACTTGGAGTCTTGTGATGATCGTAGATATCGGATAACATATCACTACGCCCACGGCGTTCGAGATAACCGCTGAGTAAAAGCTAACGAACCACCTCGGGTAGTCGTACTTCTCGTGGAAATGGGAATCATTTTCTTTGATGTGCTCGTAAGTCATAAGATCAATTCCGGCGAACAAGAAAATGCTTAGCGTACTGGGCCAGAAACCTTTGAAGAATGCCCACACACCTCCACTTTTGTAAGTCTTAGCCACCACGTCCATGGTGTTCGTGTATTTGCCAACAATGAGACGCGTTTTTATAGTCTATGGGTGAAAATGTATTTTTGTTATTATTATTACGAATATTGTTATTGCTATTATTATTATTTCAATTGGTTTGATAAGCTTTTGCTATATCTCCCGATAATATTAAAAAAAAACCATCCCACAAAAATAATTGGATTTTGGTAATCAAAGCAGGATTATTGAATATAAATTGGTTTTTTATAGGTATAATAAAACAGTAAGTATATTGCAAGGTTGTATTTAGTATTTTTTTACGCCCTTGATAAATTAGAACAATATTTTAACTTATTTTACTCATCCAAACGTTGAAATCCAAATAGTAATAATAATAATAACAATAAAAATAATAATAATAATATAATAATATTCAAATTTGACTTTTCAAGATAATTGTGACTTGTGAGCATCAATTATAATTTATGTTATCCCAACAGACAACAGTTCATCAAAAGTGACTTCGTAAAAATGTTTTTTGGCCAAATTCATAATTCCTTAATAATACAGTTTATCAAATAACCCTTATTTTTGGTTTTTTAGTAAATGTATTTTTTTAGGGCTTGACATGCAATTAAAATATGATTAATACGTTTAAAAATTAAAATATATACTTTTATATGAAAATTATTAACGTTATTTAATAAAAATATTATTTTCTTATTAATAAATTGAATGCAATAAATAAATTCCTTATTTGAAATTAAAAATATAAAATATTTTTATTATTAACATAACGTGTGATTGACGAATTTTTTTTGAGCAACTGTCTTATAGATCTATAATTTGGGTAGACTTAGAGTTGTGAACCTATCCCACAGAGCATAAAAATATTTCCTAACTATGGTAAAAATATTTTCAGGAAAATAATATTATAGTTGTCGAAATATTTAAAAAAAAGTTGCGTAAATAATTAGGAAATATTTTAGTTATATTCTTTGGCCAAAAAGTTCATATTTTTGAAAATATTTTATGAAAACTTTATAAAAATAGCAAGTCTACATATTTGTGCGATCATATGATAATACAATATTTTGTTATAATGAGAAAATATTTATATAATATTATAAGTTATATATTAACTATTCAAGCACTTTAAAATATTCACAAAATATTATCATTTCCCAAATGCCGTGCAAAATATTGTCTAAAATGTAAATCTAAATTATCAACAAAAAATGAATAATCTAATAGAAAATATCAAAAAAAGTGAAGAAAAATGCTTTCAGTGTAAGTGGAGCACGTAGTTCATATTTTGATCTTTTGTGCGCACTATATCAAATAAAGGCTATTTATTTTATACGTTCCTATAGGAATAAATAACGTATAACTATATATAAGCGGGGATCTAATAAAAAAATATAGTTTTAATAACGATTTAATTAAATGTTCTGTAATGTTGTTCTCTTTTCCATCGTGTGTTATAAAAATATAATTCCACGAATTCGTATTTCTGTAATTCTATATTATAGTTTTAACAGCACAATTTACAAACACTAATAAAAAAAACGTTGAAATTGCTCGAGCAGAAAATAATGAAATCCATTATTCCTAAAAGAAAAACGAGTTTCTGTTAAACAATTTTTAATTTATGATTAGTTTTTTAGGTGTATAAAAATGTATATTATATAAGTCATCAATTTTTTATTTTTTTGTTATTAACCATATCAAAAATATATCACTTAGGTTATTGTAAATATATTATAAGAATTTGAATAAAACAAAGAAACTATTAAATTCCCCGACAACAATTTAAATTAATTAAAATAGAAATTGGTAAATTATATTCGGTGTTATTTTTTATTGTGTACAATTTTTCATAATTGTTTATTACACTGTATCGTGCTTATGAAATAGTATGATAATATGAATAATACATATTTGAGTACGTCATGTGAATATATAAGATTTTGAATAAAACAAAGAAACTATTAAATTCCCCGTCAACAATTTAAATAAAAATAAAAATATAGAAACTGGTAAATTATGTTTGGTTTTATTTTTTATTGTGTACAATTTTTTCATTATTGTTTATTAGACCGTATCTTGCCTATGAAATAATAAGATAATACGAATAATAAATATTTGAGTACGCCATGTTTAATATTCTTCTAATGCTTTTGTGTATATAAATGGAAGTTTTTTTATGGCCATTCAGTAAAACAATACTGTCTACTATAAATTACATATAAGTTTTGTTCATCACTTCAGAGTTTCCGACTAAATGCGTTTTTGAACTCGACTTTATTGAAAAGTGTATATAAGTAGGGTTAACACTCATAGGTATAGTATTATATTCATTTAAATTTGACGTTTGTTATTTTAGTCCAAGCAGGATGAGATTTTTTAGCACAGTTAATGGGATGCTTATCTTACCTTTTGTATAGGTGTGTATATATAATTTTGTACAGTTTAAAATTTAGTGAAGTACTTCAATACTATACCTACCCAACCTATAACTATATTATTATAACTATACACTCGACAGTAAAACGCACGTTGAACATTTTTTTTATTCTTATTGTTCTACGCCATTTTCATATATTTTCAGGCGGGCTATACACCGAGCAGTCTTATAAAGAAATATAATATTAGTTTTACAGTACACATACAGTGGCCGTGGCAAACTCATACGAGATTGTGTTGACTGCTCGGTAATTACCTAATGTGCATTTTCATTGGTAGACTGAACTTTAAATTTTAAATGACGCAATTTCACATATTTCAATTATTAATTACCGCTAACACCGCCTCACACCTTGCTCTCATATAATATATTATTTACTTATAACAAAGTTTTGAAACGAATAAAATGCAGCTGGATATTAGCATAGACTCCGTCTCCACTGTCACCACAACTTTGAAAATTAGACGCTATTGTGTCAAAATCGAGCCTTTCAGATCCACCCCTGAGCATATTATACCTAATAATATAATATATAATATATTATATTACAAAGATTCATATCAAATGAGTAAGGAATTTGGGTTTTGTATTATAATATAGATATAATATAATATTATTAATTATTATTTATGCATATGTGCAGCTCAGTGTTAATGGAAATTAAGTTATTATGGAGTGTTTACTCTATTCATACTAATTATAATATAGTACATATAGTTAGCTACGGTGTACTATTACAATGGCCGTAATGCTAATACAATGACGGTGTTACACTTCCTTAGTACATAACTACATGTACATGTATATCTACATTAATACAGAATTCATATTGAAGTCTTAATTCTGCATGAAAAATAAAATATAATTACCATGCAGGTCAAAAGTTATACTCGTACAATATGTATAAGACGAGAACGAGAAAAACATATTAATTATCGCATCCGTTAGCTGCGTGTACATTGAACGTTAAAAAAATGACCTTCGACGTGGCGATAACAAAGCGAGTTTATTATCTAAAGACTTTGTAGTGCGTTTATTTTTTTTAACACCAATAGTTTTATAATATGATAATTGATATTATATAATAGTAGACGAAATAATATTATGTATAGACATCGTATAATATTGCAGTTCATGGAGTAATATATGCCAATGTGTGCCATGGCCCATGGTATTATAATAATATTTTAATACCATGGGCCAAACTGCCTATGCTACTATCGTTGTAACGGTGTATATATAGGTAGTGTGTTTTTTATAATGGAAAGTATAATTTAATTATATTAACGAATATATGACCTTCGAGTCTTTTTGAAAAATGTCTGCAGGTACAGACAATAACAAGGTCAATGGAGAAGTAAAACTGAAATTAAATTTTAAACCACAGCGAGAAATACGTTAACACAAATATATAGGTACATAATTATATCAGGTATGCACCTGACAGTACACATTCACAGAGCAAGGTATAATACGTTTCGGCATTCAGCACGATGACGGCAGCTGGAATATAATATAACACCATAATAGCATTATAATACGTAGGTAGACGCCGCTTATAAGACTCACATTGGGACCAGCACAAAGTGAGTCTTACATATAACCTTGTAGGGGTACTGGGGAAAAAAACAATCGAAAATTGTAATTAATTACCTATTAACTCTGTTTTGTTACTTTTACATATTATTATTAAATATATAGGTATAATACATATTATATAGGTACACGATAATAATTGCGATACATTTGAAATTCAATACAATTTGTTGTACCTACGTTATGACGAATAGGATATGCCAGGGGTGGCAATTATTTTGACACTGCGTGCAAAATATTACCCAATTTTATATTTCAAAGATGCCATTTAATTATGTAAAATATATAAATATTATATTATACTGCGTTCAGTAAGTTATTCAGTATGTTATCTGAAAGACGTCGACGATTATGAAAAAGTACTAACATTGTGATGATATTTATTAATAAAAATAATATATACATATAATATAAGTATTTAAATTTTTGCATGCCCTCAAAAGTTTTTTTGAGTGTCATGAATGCCATGAATGCCTGGTATATGCTGTATGGCATGATTATAAATCATCAGTAATGACCAACACAAAAGTTTATTTTCTACGATTTTTCTTACGACAAATTTGAGCCTTATAACCTAAATGGTGAGTTTTGTAACAGCAGTTTTTTCAAAGAATTTGGATACGTCCGGACCGTTTCAGGTGATGTTGAGTCTAAGCGATTGGGCCTCATATCCATAATGACTCTTATAAGCAGCGTCTACTGTATTATTTTATTAGGAAGTTGTAAGTATGCCTGTATGTGTGTACACATTTTACTGGTTGAGGAGTCATCGGTGGCGTCAACACTCAATAATGATAACATTTGTTGCAATTGTAAAATTGTTATTAAATATTCATACATTTTACATCAACAATAATGACAATATGTACAATATAAAAAAATATATTTTACGCCCTCCTCCAAAAATTGGTTTTCATAATTTCATTTACGCCAGTGTTAATTCGACTGTTTAAATTTTTGCATCTTGGTTGAATTTCAAGTTTAAACTTGTATTGTAAAATAGTTTTATAAGGAAATTATTTGAGGCTTTGAGTGAAAACTTTTTACATAACTTTAATTTTAAAAATAGACAATCATATATTCAAAGAAAAATATTTGAAATACACATTAATTATACTCCATTAAATAACATGATTTTAGTTAATTTCTTATTATAAAATATTAATTTTATTAGATTTTTTTTTTTTAACTATATTTATTTTAGATAGAAGATACCCGACAATAGCCAACTATAACTGTAGATACATCAACGTTAACCCCAGATCGCCATCGAAAATATGGACGACACATATGATATGAGATTATTTTATAATTTACAAAGTAAGTCTCTATTAGCCCTATTAGCCCCCCAAAATCTCAAACGCTATTTGCGCCTATACTATTGATTTTCAAAAACCGAAGGTATAATATAATATGGATACCATTGTGTAGCCTGTGTGCGACGACTCGCAGCGCACGTCGGACGGATGTTTAAAGCGCAGTCGTGTTTTTATTGATTACCTACAACTATAGCTGTCCCACCCAGCGCGGCGTTGCCTGTGCCAAAGATTTGTTCTTTATTTGTTAATATATTCGTCAAAAAATATATATATCATATATCTAGTACCTATACTAATTATAAAAGTAACATAATATGTAACCAAATAATGGCAACCCTATAAATAAACAAAATAAAATCCTTTTTCGTAAGCTGAAAAATAATTGATGCATAAGTCTCGTTTAGCTACCTAGTACCTAGGCGTAAAGATTGAAAAAATAATATATTAGCGCCCTCCAAGTCACTGTTCCGTTTATTCCAAGCGTTAAAAGAAAGTGAGGATTTAATAATTAAAAAAAGAAAAAAAACTGCAAGACGACGAATTCACGACAATTTTTTTTAGTCATGAAGCTTTGCAGGATACGAATAACGCAACAAATATGATGCGCACGCTTAACTGTGTAGTTATATATTATTAATACTATTTAATACTATTATTCATATAAACTAAGTACTAAAATAGTAGATATGTTTTTTACTATTAGTACCCACCTAATAAAATAGTAGATTATCTTTTGATGTAATGTGGCCTTTGGATATAACGGGTACAGAACAATAAAATTAATTTACTTAATAATTTTTTTCTGAAATCATAAGTTCGTACCTAATCAAATGTTATTATGTATAAAGTATTTACAACATTATATTATGTAAATCATGATTATTATATACATAAAGTCACAATAATATGTGTTAAAAACATGTTAGCAATATCCGTACCTATTTAAAAATTGGTTTTATACACGATATTATCAACCAAAGATGCACTCAAGAGTTTGTTAATCGTTAATTTACAATTAGGTTTCTCTTTTACAGCTCACAGGCTTATAATAAACAACACGTGATGATCATTGTTGGCTTGGCTAAGAACTGCTGTTAACATTTTTCGAATTCTTAATTATAATTAGCTTTACTGAACGATCGAAGACTGAAATTGACGTCAGCGCACTATTTGTTCTCTGACCCATGAGTAACACAGCAAATTTGCGTTCAGTCAAAAAAATGTTGTGTTGTTAGCTTTATAATTGATTTGACCTATTATGAAACTAAAAATTAGGACCATTATCTACGAATGTTTACTTGTAAGTTAAATTTTTTACAATTATTAAATTGCAAGTTATGAGATGGTATGTAATATATTTTAATTCAAAATTTGAAATATCGTAAGAATCTGAAGTACAAACACAGAATTTTGAGAGTTGTTTCTGATAGAAAATTGTATCCAGTTGGTAGTTTGGTGGATGAAAAATAAATAATTCTCAATAATTTTCAGAATATTAAAAAAAAAAAATTGAAAAAGGAATATTTAGGCTAAGCTATTTTTTTTTTTGTAATAGAAAAATAAATAACTACAAACTTAAAATTCACACCAAATATTCATATTAGTTTTTACTAGACATTATATAATTATAAATATAATATTTTAGTTTTTATGTGCTATTTTAGATATTTAAAATTATCGTCTTTTTTGATCATGTATAATATACTATCAAAATATTATGATTTTAATGTTTTTTTTATGTCGATAAAAATCATTAAAATGTAATAAAAGTATCCTCATAAGTTGTTAATATCCCAATTAAGAAACATCTAAAATACATATAGTCACAATTAAATGTATAATAAGCGTTAAAACTTCAAGTTTTTAAGACTTTGGATATTAAAAAGATTTGTAAGCGCACCATTAATTTTTTCTCTCTGACCCACGCATAACATAGTATATTTATGTTTGGCAGAACCAACCCGATGTTGTAACTTTAATATTAGAGGTAATTCACCTATTATCAAACTTTCAGATAAGAACATAACACCTGTGTACCACCGTTAGTTTTCTATAGTATTTTAATTTTTACACAGTTTATAAGCATTTTTAAATTGTAAAGACTTAAACACTTATAACTTAAATAACTTTAATAAATATCATAAAATAGCCAACTTAATGACACAGATAAAGTTCCAACTTTAAAGTTTGATAATAGGTAAATTCATTCTAATATTAAAAGTAATAATACAGCTACACAAGGTTTCGTTTGTTTGACGTAAACGTTAACGTGAACGGAAAAATGTGGTATGCTGCGTGTGGGCCAGAGAGAGAAAACAAATAGTGGGCTGACGTCTTCTGTTTTGTATTGTAAAAACTCGAAACATTCTATAATGACTTCATTTATTATTTTATACTATACACAATGACATTTTCAAAATAGCTTCGGACTAATTTAAGCAATTTAAGCCTTATAGGTATTTGACATTTTATTTATTTTTATTATTTTGAAAGTGTTTATAAAAATGTTTAGAATTGGACGATCAGCAAAAAAAGTTTAATAATTTAATGCAAGATCCTATATAAGTTAATCTTATGATACTTCAAAAATATTTAAAATAATTATTTTATAAGTACCTACTAATAGGTAATTATACTTGAAATGTTATAAAATTTAAAAAAAAATCCAATATCACGAAAATGAATACAATTTCATTTTCATATAACCAAAACTTGAAAATATGATATAAGGTGAGTTTAAACAGAAACCTAAAGTTTAAAAAATACATAATATGCTCAATTTTTAATAGACGATTGGTGTTCAATTTTTTTTACATAAATTGATATTTATTTTAAATTGTAAAAAAAAAATATTTATTATGTTGTAATAAGTATTAATTATTAAATGTTAAAAATCAAGTCTATACACTGCTGTTAAAATACCCAGAATTCAGTCATTGATTTTTAGGGTGTGTCTATTTTCCTCCCAAATCCCTCTGCCGTTTTCTCCATGAACAGTTTTCCGCCCGAGATCAATAATAAGAAAGCATTCCGTTTTCGGCCAAATGTGTCTGCTCATTTTATAATATTATAATATGTAAAAATGTTTTATATAAGTTTTATTTTAATGTGGGTGCTACTGGGTGGTATTATAGTATGCTTATATTATATGTATATACTTCAATATATATAATATATATATATTGAAGTAATCGCTTTCTATACTTAAAATAGGTATCTATCAAATGACACAATAAATATAAATCCTTCTTAGTCGCATGGTAAGTGCTTGTTCTTATAAATTAAATACATAATAATACATTTTGATTGATATTATTGTGATAAAAGCAACTTTTACTACCTATGGGCGTAGTATGCATGGGGGCTTTGGGGGCTACAGCCCCCACGGAAACTTTTGTAGCCCACTCACGGTATTTACTTTCATTTTTACATTTTATCCGAAATTATAGTTTTAAATGTTTTTATAATTTTCTATACCTATATAGCCCACATAGATAATTATACAAAACTACGCCCATGGTTATACATAAAACAAACAAAGGTGAAAGGGTAGATATACTTAATTATATTGGAAGAAAACGGAATATAAAATAATATATTGATCGGTGTCGCTTCGCGCACGGTATTATAATGGCCATTAATTAATTAATTTCTTCGTTTCATTAGCCGTACCTTAGCTCAAATAGGTACATATTATTGTATTAAAATATAAACATAAGCACAAATTATAATAAATCTATTTAATCTATGTACTGGTATTAGTCTGTACGCCTATTAGTTTAGCCCGCAAAGAATAAATATCTCCGTCGATAATTTGTTTTTACTTTAAATCATAAACAATACAATTTAAACTATTCAAAATGTTGTAATATAAATAAAAATGGAGCGTGAAAGATGACGTTACCTCATCAATCGAGAACGGCTGTTCTGATTTGGCTTAAATTTTTTTTAAGATATTCGTAATCGCCAGGAGAAGGTTTTTACGAAAGAAAATTTCAGGAAAATCCACCGGAAAAGTAGGAAATCTGGATGTAAAAAATACAACAGTAGGGCAACAGTGTATTATATATTGGTTACAATTTGTTAATCGGGCCATGTTTGTTGATTTGTATTATTATTTTTTGTCAATATATATAATATATATATAATGTTTGTGTGTAGATTAGACTTCTGGGAAGAAGACAGGCCAATTTAAAAATGGTTAAATTTAGTTTTTTTTTATTCATCTGATATTAGTACGGTTAGGTTAGGTTAGGATTTTGTACTAATTGATTATATTAATCTACCATAATACCATAGGTGGAATACGACAAACTTGGTATAACTTTGATACTTTAGAGTTAAATCATACACTTACGTACAAACAGCACGGGGTCCGCGATCTACCTCAAGTAGATTGTCTACCTGATAACATACTTCTGCGAAGCAGAATATTTATTCCGGGCAACGGAAAAGTTAAGATAAATTTTGAACACCATACACCGAATATTAAATTACGAATTGAACAAAGTTTGAGTCATATAGAGTTGGAACATTTAACGAGCAACTAAGTGCACGGTATAAGCTAGTTATAATTTTTAATTAACACCTATAATTTATGGGTAGATAAGTATTATAAGTTGAGTTACGTGCATCGAGCGGGTACAGCAATGTCTGGCCGATCACACCGGCCATCGAACCGGCCACGAATCTGTCGATGGCGGTCAAGTGGCCGTCGTCCCTGGATGCCTTCAGCTGTCGTTTCGTGTAGTCGTACACGCTAAACTTGATGGCGAACTCGGGCGACGACTTGAGCAAGTTCAGTGCGTTGCCGCGCCAAAATCCGCGGACGCCCTGTATGTCGTACACCTGTCGGATTACCGCCCGAAAACTGCCAACGTCGGTAATCTTTAAAAGCCAGACGAAAAACATTAATGTGAATATAATATTATAACAATGGGTACGGTATATAGCCATATAGGTAGGTACCACTATACAATACACACTATACAATAATATATATGAACGTGACAGTAACGTATTTTAGATTACAACATTTAAGATAATTTTTTCCCCATTATTGATTCATATAATTTACTATACTATAGGTATATACTATCTACGCGTTTGCCAAAGATTATATAAAACACCAATAATAGATTATTCAATTGAGGTGTACCCTACGGCCTGTCTACTTGTTTTTATATTACTTCAGATGAATGCAAATTATTAACGAATAAGACTTTATTTTTTTATCATATGTATTTTGTATCTGCAATCAAGAGTTGATGAGTCATGAGTTATGACTTACATATTATATTATGATGCACACACCGAGTTATCTTATATAAGTAAGTAGTTTATATTATGTCGATTGATTAAAATTGCAATTAATAAAATGTACCGTATTTAAGACCGCTGAAACTGATACTAATGAATACACTTACCAAATCGATTCGAGGACGGATAAATTAAATATTCGCATATCATAAATATATATAGGTACTTACATTTATATACTACAGAATTATATATGAACTGAATAATGCAAAGGAATCCGTGTGCTATTTTTTTTTTGTGCCCGAAAACCTAATAATGAAATTTCCTCAAGTCACGGAAATACTAATCTATTTATTTGTATTTTATTATTATTTTCATCATGTTTCATGAAACCCCTATTATATTATAGAATGCTGAATGCTACCTATATTGCAAGTAATACGTGAAGTTCAACAACAGACAAATTAGATATGTTACGGGTACCTAGTTACCAGGAAAAATCAGTTCAAATACCCCGATCAATAAAGGAAAAAAAAATTAGAGAAAGCGATTTCTGATGGGCAGTGTTTATTATTGCATAACAAAGGTTATTGTTCAATATCTATTACCCACATAATAAAAATATATATAATGTTTTATATTCAAAACAAAGTCACGTGACACTTTACCATAATTATAATATGCCTAGGTAAAAATATTTTTTTTTTTGTTTTCTGTATTTGTTTCAAAAGAACAGAAACTTTGATTCTGGTGTTCAGTTTAAAACGTCGTTTCTGTTAGTACGGATTATTACAAAATCTTATAAATGTGTAGGTAAGTGATTGAAAAACGGAACATACCAAATCTAACAAATCCATTGGAACATAATCTCAAAATGTCTGTTGCGGTTTCTAAAATTTTTAAATTAATAGGTTCCGTTATCAAAGTATTTTCAACAGCAGTTCCAGAACCACGATTCTATATAAAAATTAAACGTCCAATACCTGTTTGCAATTAATGTATACTATATATTATATATATTATCATGTTTACTAAAACGTGTCGAATAAATGTTTTTAAAATCTCTTCATATCTAAACTATTTGAGTTAGGTATATTATTTTATTTTCACTAATAGCAAAGCATCATAATTTATTCCGAACCAGTGCATACCAGTTGCCACTCAAAATATACCAATTTAATTCCTGTCACAATCTTGTCGTAAATAAAAAGGTTAAAGTAACACTAGTTGTCTCTAGAGATCAGGTATTACATAATTATATACGAGTTGTCTCCCAAAAATATTCATAAAATTTGTCTCCTTTATAGAATTAAGTGTTGGCTCATGAAACTTCACTAAAATATACCACGAAAATAGATGAATTTATTTATGCATGATATATTATGATATAATTATTTTAAAAAGATAAGTTTACATTAACGTACTATATTAGTTAATACATAATATTAGGTAGGTACATCGTGCACAATAATTATAAACATCAGTCTTATAGGTTATAAATATGTATATAAAGATTATTTTCTATTTTATTATAGTAAACATCGAAGTTCTAACTTAATTCTATAAAGAACTTCATACTAAAATTATTGAGTATAATATAGTTATTACTAAACACATTTATAAGATATTGAGAATCAAATAGTACGATTAAAAATACTAAGTTTAGATACCTAAATATAGGTATTAGGTATATCATATACATTTAAACAAATAATACACATTTATTGAATAATAATATAGTAAATAATTTGTCAGTACATAAACATTTGTGAATATAATTAAAATTTTAAATATTTATTTAATATATCAAATTGTTGAATTGTTTAGGAATCACTTATACGTTTATTATTACCTGGCCATTGGGAGGACACTTGTTTAGGTGTATGGTGCATAGGTAGGCAAATCATTTATTATTGGGGGCCATTCATATAAAAAGGATCGACCTTTTTGACTATGGAAGGGAACTATTATATTTAGAAGAATACACCATTTTTCATTCCCAGGTAAAAAGGTTATTCTTATAGCATGTAAACTCCGCCGGGAAAAAAACGAGTAAAATTGGGTTCATGTAAATTTCACCAATGAAGAAAATAAAGTAACAGTATACAATTAATATAATATTATACATAATATTATAAAAAAAAAAATCAAAATTTTTATTACAATAATTTTTATAGTATTTAACATTTATATTTTACAAAAATTCATGTGTTAGCTTAAACGAGTAGGTACCTAATCGTTACACAGTATAATAATATTTTGTCTTACTGTATAAAATACTGAAAACCTATTGCTATTCAAGTAACAGCACTACAACAAGGTTCGGTCGTACTTTCTAAATTTATTTTATATTTTCGTTAGTATTGCAATAGTATTAACGTCAATTAAGTGAGCCTATTTTGCTTTGATATTATTTAGGTGGGTAAGTAGTTATTACGTTAATTGTAATCATTTGCTAATTAATGAGATTAACATAATATACATAAAAAATATGAATATTGTATGAGATATTATGACCTGTATTGTGTACTGCTGTTTTGAATAATTATTCATACATTCATATTTTATAAATTGTATCAGTTTATCGCTGTAGTAAAGGTCATAATATCCGGTGTTCGTTAATTGCTTCGATTTTTCTAGACTACCTGAATATATTCATATTTTTCACCTATGGGATTTATCACAAATTAAATAGGCGTACATCAGTTGTGCCAAGAAAATATTTACCATATTGTTTTTAGATATTTTAATTAAATATACAAAATGTGTTATTGTTAAAAATTAATCTACCTAAATTGTAAAAAAAATACACATAAAATAAATTTCGAAATAATATAATTATGTCATGTTCAAGTGTAAAAGTTCTGAATTGTCTTAGATAAAATAGGTAGATGTTTGAGAAATCAGAATTATTGTTGACAAAATTAATCAAAAATTAAAAACATATCTTTAGATGGATATATTCATGATTCATGGTTAAATTGTTTCATTTGTTGTGATAGTAACTTGCAGACTTCAGACATTATCGTTTGTTTATTAACTTTTACACTTAATTAAATTAAACATTTTTGGGAAGTACTTCAATATCGTCAGGCGCAATCGATGTATAACCTTTTTGAATCCCATATTTTTTTTACCTGCGATTTCTGGCGCAATGCACTTTTAACAAGCCCATACATATACTTTGGTTGATATTATAGTATAGGTAGGGATAACATATAATAGGAGCTAATATATAATTTTATTTAACAAGCGCTGATCAATATTTATTATTTCCATTTTATTCTCATTCTTACTACCTATCTAATTTATTTTTTGAAAGTATTACTCGAATCGTCAATGGAGCTACTATAGGACAACTGATAAACCCATAACACGGCGCATATATTATTACATTTTGATTAATATATATTTATCAATAACTATACATCAACAGTCAACTAACAATATTGCAATAGCATAAGAGAAAGAAAAAATGAAAACAGAGATAAAAGTCATTATTTTTACATACTTTTAGTACAGAATTTTATTTTACGAAAAAAAAGGAATCATTTCATAATATTAGTACCGTCTTAAAATAAGTCTACGAATGCATTAATCAACGAGAATAATACTTATAAATAGTACCCCCCATCATCTAACTATGGTTCAAATAAAATAGGTAGATCCTGTAGAATTAAACTTTAAAAATATAAATAAAATAAAACGGAAGACCATGTATGAAATAAAACGTATGGCATTGTACCACAAACCCGTTATGAAAAATTAAATCTGTCGAGACAAAGAAAACAAGTAATCCCTATTGTAGGTAATAATATTAAATATAATAATACGCCTATCCCCCACCCCACGATACGTAGGTAGGTACCTTTTTTCCCAGAATATTTCTATTGTTTCAAAATTAAAATCAAGATAGTGGAGTTTTGTCATGATTCACATGGAAAAAAAATATTATAGTTTTATTGCCGAGCTTATAATATTTACTATAGAGTCTCGATTGTGAGATAAACTTAATATCTTGTACATGCCAATATACCTCACGCACTAATCGCTATTATTTAAAAGTTTAAACAGCTAGAGTAAACACTTAACACTATATTTATTTCCAAAAAATTATCATTTTTTTTTTCCAGAAAATGTAATGTAGATAATATCTACTAATATATATATTTTTTTTTATGCTTCAAATGTATCACTCTTAGTTGATGAGATCGATATACACACTTTTGATTTATAACTGACCACTATTATGTAGGTACCTATATAATACTATAACTGAATCACACAACTTATCTTACAAAAAAATTAAATAAAATATCTCGAATTATTCAAATGCCTTACAAAAAAAATGACACATTGATATCGTAGGTACATTGATAATATATGCCATATCCAAGTTTCTATAAAAAACAAATACGTTTTTATATTCTTTATATTTAGTTGTTCGAGTATGAAATACTTATGAAGAACCTTTTATTAAATGTTCACACAACCTCAGCTATTAGAATTAAACACTATATAATTAAAACAGTTTTTTAATTTTAGTAATTTTCTCAATATTTTAATTTTAAATGCTTGTACAAAAAAAAATACGCCTATACATCTTAAATAATTTAAAAAAAAAACTATAATAATATTAATTGATGAAGAATCTTATATTCGATTTTCAACTTTTCAACAAAGCTACAATTTTTTATCAAGTTTAGAAACAACCAAAAAAATTGGAAAATTAGTTAAAAAAATTATAATATAAACATTTGGTGTATTCAAAATTTCTAGAATATCTAAGGTTAACAATTTTTGAATTTCAACATAATAAGAAAATCGTTACAGATGAAATCATTATTTTATAAGTAAATTATTATTTTATCAAAATTTGAACTTGTAATACTTATAAAAAAAAGCGTAGCGAGGAAGCTATTGGTTTTACAATGGTGTTTATTTTTTCATTTTTTTTCTACTTATATCATGTATACAAATGTCTACCAGAAGGAGTGCTTTTATTTCAACATATAGCGTACCTTATCTTTTAGCAAATTGGATCAAGATGGTACTTTAAACAGGTCATTTTCCGATTTTCTCAATAGTTATTTAATTATTTTATTATTCAATGAAAAATCATTGAAAAATTACGAAAAAACGCTAAAAATCGGATTTTAATTTCTAACGCTTTGTCTATCACCATAGAAACGAATAAAAAATTATAATATTATAATATTAATTCAACTTACATGATAAAATAAATAATAATTATATAAAATATCCGGACTGACAAACTGTCTCCGCTCAGAATCGTTTTTCTTATACAATGATATTTTATCATTGAATTCAAGTCTAATACAACCCAACTTGTAAACTACCTACTGTACAGCAGAGCGACATTCACTTACCTGCTTTTTTTTTTTGTTTTATGAAAAAAATATGAAGAACCTTGTATTAATTTTTAAGGTTTAAGTAAAAAAATAATTTCAATTGTCAAATGAGTTTATATAGAGTCAAAACTACATAGAAATTGTATTTTTAATGTGTATAAAATGCCAACATAAGCATTTGGTCAACACTTCAATTATCTACAGTTATTTGTTTTAATAAATCAAATTAATAATTATAACAAAAAAACAAAACATATTTTGTCGATAATTGGTTTTGTTTAGAAATTCCTGGTTTTTCTTAAATTTTGTTCGTGTTTACATTGAACAATTTTTGGGAATTTTCAATTTTGATCTTTAGATGGATATAATCACTTAACATTTGTTCGGTACAGATATAAAAAAAGAAACATAAGTAATTGTAAAATCAATGCATTCTACATTCCAGAATCTAAAATGGTAAGTAGTTTTCAAAATAATATGAAGATTTACCATATATATATTATATATGCATTTATTATACTTAAATACATAATAAAATACTAAATATTATGCTAAGTTTTAAGTTGAATCTTACATTGATGAAAATAATATATTATACCTAGTAAATTAAATTGTATGTTATTAATTATAATACGTAGCATTTATAATATTATTATCTATTTGAATGTGTATATTATTTAATCATGTGGTATTAAATTGAAGACAAATTACTCAATTAAACTATTTAATATAAAAACAAAGCAAATTATGTCATGGCATAATATTATATCGAAATTCAATTTTCTTTATATATAACATATTATTAAAGGTACTCGTAGGATAATAATATTCTGTTTTAATAAACCATACCATTCATTATTGTAGAAAGTCCAAAATTATAATATATATTATAGCGCCTATAATATCTTAACTAATTAATAACAGTAGCTATGATATCATAGAAAATATTGATAGTCAAAAGGCAAAAGATCATATTACATCATTATTTCAACTGTTGCGTCTTGCTTGTGTACCTTATTTTCTTTATTCATTCCTTACTATCTATTATATAATAGGCAAATGTCATATAAGGTCAAAAACACCTAATTCAATATTAATCAATTCATCAATGTCAGTTAAAGGTGAAATGTTTTTAAATTTAATAAGTACACTCTACCGATGTTATATTATTTTTATGATTATATGAATACTATACTTTGAAGAGAAAAAAACGAATATTTATTAAAATGTTTAATTTCAACTTTGATTGTATTAGGTAAAATAACCGAGTTAAAAAATTTAATATTTCAAAAAAGGGTCTAAAGCCGAGGGGCGATTAATATTTTCAATATTTAGAACTTTAGTTTAGATAATAGAAGGATTTGTGTTCATTCTTATATATTGTCAATACTATGATTATAACGGTTCTACTTATAATTAGTTATAACACGATATACGGTAATTATGAATACAAAAAAATTGCTACTATTCATGTATTATCCGTTACTCAGGTACCTAATTCATATAATTATAACTTTATTAAAAGAAAATGTGTATAATATTATAATGCGTTCTAGTTTTTTTTTTTTTTCGAACGGCCTAATATTACAAACACGCTGTGTAGTCCATAATAGTATTATTCTATGCCAACGTTAACTTGTAAAACGTTATTGTTTGTCAGCGGCGGCGGCGGCGGCGCAACTAACGCAGTGGTTTCGGGCGGGGGGCGATCGATGTAGGTCTACCGGACGCCACTGGCATGACGGCGGCGATGGTCCAAAATAATAAATCACCGTGGCAACCGTCGGGTAAATCTACCGACACTCGTTGAAGATCCCTTACCCCAAATAAATGGTTCGATGGACCAGTCCAAAGTTCACGCGCGTATAACATCCGTGTGTAGTGAATCTGTTTGTGTTGAGCACAGAGAGAGGAGCGAGTGAGTGGTGCGTGAGTGAGTGGTGCGTGAGTGTGTGTGCGTGTGAGATTGAGGGAGAGGGATAGAGAGAGAGTGAGAGGGAGGGAGAGAGTGAGAGAGGGAGGGAGAGAGAGAGAGAGAGAGAGAGAGAGAGAGAGAGAGAGAGAGAGATAGAGAGCGAGTGCGTTGTGTACAAAACACCCTCGACGAACAGAAAACGACAATCTGCGCGTCCCTGTACACTTACCTGCACGCCTTTGACCCGAAAAGTATTGATTTTCTTTTCGCTATTTTGTCCCGAGTTGGCAATGCTTGGAACCATACCATATTATTTTAGCATATTCAGCATCAAAACTTGTCTCAGTTCCCTTTTATTTTACTCTTTTTAACACCTAACGAATGGTAAATATCATAAACCAATCGTGTAACTATACATTATTAATATCCTATCTGTATTATGATCGTTTTGACTTTTTGTTTTAGTTGTATCGCATGCAAACGATTGTAAATTGATAAGCGTAAAAAACCCATACAAATTTCACACCTATACATATTATAAATATCTAATTTATAATTTTAGATATAAATTTTATTCGTATATATATAACTAATTAATTTACATATATATTATTATTGGCATGTCAAAATGTTTATAAATGAACGCACTATACCCATTCAACGTTTTTCAAATAGCTATGAACCTTACTTGAGAGTAAAATAATAGAAAAAAACTGACTTTCAGCCAAAAGCAAAGTGCAGCTCTCCTCTTTTAATTTGTGTTTCGCTCTAATTTTAGCCTCAAACGACTTAGTTGTAGTGACGAAAAACTATATTTTTTCTACCTATATTTCTAGGAGAGTCAAATAAACGTGGATTCTCTTGTCTAACATCTGCTAAACATACGTGATATCTTATAATAGAATCTGATGGAATATATGTCTGTACTAGACATTTTAATTTAAACACACCACTGCTACTCTTTAAGAATATTTATTTTTTTTTTAAGCTGTTTCAGTTGGTTATTTTACAGTAGAATATTTTTCGAAAAGTTACCGTGTCTATCAATTATTTAGTGTCCTATTTATATGTTTGAAATTTCAAAACATATAGGTACCAACTTATATAATACTTTGAATAAGGCATAAAATTATAATATATAATATGATATGCTTGTAAATGTGTAAGCTCTACGTGTTATAATATTGCTGTCAATTAAACATACAATTTCTGTATATAAAATTAGAAACAATTTCTTTGAAATGAAAATTATATATTTATAATAATTTCAGAAAAAATGTCCTACTTGAGGAGAACGTCACACCCGCATGTGAGGTGTCCGTTATACACTCTTACGACATAGATAAAATGCGTTTACGCAGTCTGAGTACAACTCGATCAATAAATTATGGTTCTAGAGTAAAAATACTTAGCTACTATAAAATTGAATCGTGACAATATTTCAGAGGAAAATTCTCTGCGTTTTTTCCATCATACCCAATACAAACGTTCATTATATCGTTTAGAAATAGCAAAAATTTCCACATTTTTAAAATACCTTTAACTTTTAAAAATTAAAATGTTTAAACAACGAGTTACCCTCAGAAATATTGTCACAATTCAATTTAATAATAGGTATTTTTACTCTAAAATCAAAATTCAGCGAGTTCTACTCAGATTGCGTAAACGCTTTTTGTCTATGTCGTACGTGTGTAAGACGGTGACAACACGTGTGGGTGTGACGTCCTCTTAAAATTAAAAACAACGCGTGGGTTTCCGTTTGAAACCTTAGCTGGTACATAAAGCTTGTCACACAAAAATCAATGATGAGAGTGGCGTGATACTAAAAATAAGAACCACAGAGGGCTGATGTAAATCTCAGAGTTGCGCAAATTCCTCCCTGCATCACGCTATATAACAAACGGAGACTATTATATTATTGAACACAATAATATAATAATGGATTCTATACGCAATAATAGTATAATAGCGGTTGTAGCGGCGGCGCAGTCGTATCATATACACACATCGCGGCCACGTATATAATATAATAAATAATGCTTATATTGTTTTGTACGTTTTGTTCCCGCTCACGCTGTATAGAATAAAAAAAAAAAATGAAACAAAAAAAAAACGAATAAAAAATGTGTTCATATAATTTATATAGGCTTCGCACACGACGGGTGTATAGCATACACAAAGGACGAGTCCCGTCCCGCTGCAACTGCCTTGTTTATGTACATAATATTTAATATAATACGTGCTGGTCGTGTTTCTATCCTTCTCTTGAAATATCGCGTACCCATATATTATAATAGGTATTCGTGTACTGCGCTCAGCTGCACAGACCCCGTTCTCACAATATTATAATATGTATTATCGTCACATCGCGGTCTTGGATTTTCTTTCTTTCAGAACTGGTGGTCTGCTAACGCAATAGCTTGCATAATATTATAATCATTTAGATGCGGAAACCCACCGGACAGGTTACCCACCTATATATTTTAAACTCCTGGTTTCCACGTCGCAGCTGCAGCACGCCCCAAATATCGATTTGCCTACCTACTATTATATTATACGATATTATGCCTACGGGCGGCAAGCACCTAACGAAATAATACCAAAACCGTGTAGGTATGTACGGTATATTACATGCGACGTTTTAACGTATTCGGTGGGTAGCTATACCTAATTTCAATTGACTGTGTTCCGTAACTTGCAGGGCTTGCATTTGAAAAAAAAATTCAGTTTTGTGATATTTACAATTAAAACGTTGCACAGTTTTTGCGTTTATCGTAATTTAGAATTAAAACGTTATCCAAGTCTTACGTTATCGCTATTTCAAATAGTGTTAATACCTATAAATTTAAAAATAATAACTAATGTGAGTAGGCAATGGCCCGGATATGGAATATAAATATAAAATATAATCAATTTTTAGATTGTTTGCATGAAATAAATGTTTCTACGAAACCAATAAACCTTCTAAATAAATAGATTTTAAAATATTTCGTTTTGCGTTATTTTTCGTTCAATGATATTCTATAAATTACGTTTTTCGTTATGTTTTGTTATATGATACATAATATATTTTGTTAATCGGTATGTTTCGTTTTGCGGTATTTAATTATTTTTGATTATCGCTTTCTGTATTAATTACGTTTAAAAATTTCAAAAGTTTTTTATCAAATATAACGTCATAATCACAACGTTATTATAATTTATAACTCTTGCAAGCCCTGGTAACTTGTAATAAATAATAATATACATTAATAATACATTATACTGCACACACAACATTCTAACACACGTGTGTGACCTGCGTATTACGTAACCGTTCCTTGACCCAACAGTATTATTATTTTTCGTGCATGTATAAACTATAGTAGAGTTTTTTTCTAAAGTAAATGTGCATTAGAATTATTTGTACGTACTGATATAAAGTTAGAAACCATACATAACCAATAACCTAAATGGTTTTTTTTATTTCAAATGATATAAAAATGGTAGGTATAATATTATCATGATACAGAATTTGAAATACCTTCCAAAAATATTAATGCGCATAAACGAGTTGTTTATACGCGTTTTTCATTCAAAGGTATTTATTGTATTGAGTAAGATTAAATTCCATTAGGCAAACCCAAAAAATTGTATTTAATGCGAATTAAAGGTTCATTTGGATGCAAGTTACTCATGTATTACGTTTTCAATTATATTAATGCGCAATATAACATATTAATTGAGTATATTATATTTAGGTATTACAAATGTATAAGTCTAACAACTCGTGCACATTGACGTAGATGCTAATAGGTACTAATAGACATAGGCGTGCGCAGACTTTTTTTCGCAGGGTATGCCGCTATTTTTAATCATACCTAGCTCAAAACAAACAATAACTCCCCAAAAACTCTTAATAGGTACAGTTAATAACTTGCCATATAATATGATACATAGCGAAAACAAATTAACATCCGTTTTATTTAGCTTATTTATTGGTTTTAGATATTTTAATTTGAAAAGTTTGTACTGTTATTTCATTCCAATGAAGTAACAGTATAAAAACCTACAGCCATTTGATCATATTACAATAATATAATAATGACAAAAAATGATAATCTAATTAATCGAAATTATTTTATTTTTGATAGTTGTAGGTAGTATGAAAATAAGGAATACCGCAGGGGCCTTCAAAATGTTTTGGTGACAAAACCCGCAATTCTCACGAAAATTGTGGATTTTGAATACAACTATATTATCATGAGTTAGCAATCTATTTTATTATTTATAGGTACCTGTGGTGATTATGAAAATATAATTATGAAATTTAATTAATATTTGATTTCGTCTCAACTGCCAATATTTTATTATAAGAAAATCATATAAAAAATTAATCAAAATATTTAAATTTTTGAAATAAGATACTATGAACTATCTTAGTTTATGATTCTAATTTATAATCAAAACACTTACAACTAAAAACTTTATGGTTAAGATAACTCTGCAAGGGATGCCATGACATATCCGGCGACCGGCATCTCCCTTGCGCACGCCTATGCTAAACCTAACCTATATGACAAATCCAAATCCAAATGTAATGGTATAACCGCTAATCACAGCTTATTCACAGGTAATAATAAATGATAATATTTCCTAACATTGACGTACACGCTGTCCAAATTCTATAGAGGCCAAAAATAAATTCGACAAAATATACCAAAATCTCTCTATAAGTGCTATGAAACTTTATTTAAAATGTTAATAATCTAAAATGTTGTATTTAAAAAAAAATATTGAAATATATCAATTGATACTGCAATGTGAATGATTTGATGTTAGCTCATAACCTTGTAGTTTAATATGTTTAAAAAGAAAAACATCTATTGTATTTTTTGTATAATAATATGAATGTATAACCTTT
The DNA here is from genome assembly GCF_005508785.2 of Acyrthosiphon pisum. Lineage (NCBI taxonomy): Eukaryota > Metazoa > Arthropoda > Insecta > Hemiptera > Aphididae > Acyrthosiphon > Acyrthosiphon pisum. Next base: position 89,572,891 of record NC_042493.1, on the reverse strand, counting down.
TGCCATATTGCTCAAGACGCGTTTAACGAATCACATTGTGCGGACACGTGACTATAATATGTTCAATCAGCACCATATATGAACATTAGGAGATTACAAAACGCCAGTCTGTTATTTCTTATTATACTATCTAACCATGTACGGTACCAGCAATTTTTATTTTCCTTTAAATTATTATTTATTAACTACAAAAATTACATCATTCTTATACTAAAATGATATTACATTATATTCCTTTTAATATGGGTTATCGTACTGACGACTGACCTGCTTGAGATTATTCGAATTCGTAAACAGATTTTACGTACGATTCAAATTTAATTAGGTTTAGGTATCCTAATTAAAATAAAAAAAAAATGCAATGACCTCTAAACGAGCGACGTGTGAAGAACAACTATTTTTCAGTTTTCATTACTGCAATAAAAAAAAAAAAAAACGACCAACAACACACATTAATTGCTCTGTTTGTGATTTTCTAAGATAATTATTATGAAAACATTGTATTATTAACAACTAAAATAATTTACATATTTAATGTGTATAATTTAAATAAATACAAAGTTAAGACGTAAAATACTAGCATAGTGATAACATCTAGGTACTCACTCAAATTATCACATATTATTTAAAAACTTCTTAAAGGGAATATTGATAATTTATTCCATTCTACAATACAATATAGTTGTTTTTCTCAATATAAATATCCCTTTGAAATTCACTCATTATTAAGCATATACAAATGTAAAAATGTTAAACAACACTTGGTTAAGATTAAAAGTTAGGAAAAACGTTTTAACGTATACAAAACAATTGTTGTGAATAGTAAATAATTACTGATTTTCGATATATTAAAATAGTGATGTCAAAATATTCCTATTAGCATTAGCAACAAACGAATTACATAATTAATAATATGTATTTAAATAGGAGACCAGGTGAAAGCTATTGAAAATGTTTAGAATAGTTAAGGTTTTATATTTCAATGTTTTTTGTCCACCTCAGGCCCAGATTTAGAGTTTCAGATGAATGGAAAAAATCTGTTGTAGAGCCCTAGCAGTTAATAAATTTAAAACATCCAATACTTAAGTATTTATGGAAAAAAAATAAAAAATTTGCATGCTTGAACCTTATAACTATTTACCTAAAACGTCTTTATTTCAAGTTTGGAATAGGTACACTGTTTATATGCATCGTAATTTAAAAATTAATTTTAAGGTAGCAATATTATAATAACTTTATTAAACATTTATAATTTGAAGTAAATAGTACAATTAAAATGAGGATAATTAGGCTATTTGTTTTCTCTCTCTGGCCCACGTGAAACGTAGACAAAACGCATTTACGCAGAATCATTTTTTTATGTTCTTAAGTAATCTTAGAGTAAAATCACCCATTACAAAAATGATAAAGAATAATAGTTTTGAGGGTATAACATATCTATTTATTTAAATATTGTTTCAAAACAATTTAAACATCATATAAATTTACAAAATGTTTTTGTTCAAATGAATGTCGAATACAAAATCAAATAACAATAAAATAGTAATAGTTACAAGTATACATTAGTATAACAATTATTTTAGGTGAAAGCATTTTATCTATGTTGCGGGTGAGTCTTAGAGAGAAAACAACTTTTACGCTGACATCCTCTTAAATCAAAATTGTTAAATAGAAACACATTTTAATAAATATTATGGTACTTTTATTGATTTTTCCCCTGCAAAGTCGTTTATAAGTTCACCAAATGATAAAAAAAATCCGGTGCATCACTTTCATGAAAACAATTTTTCATACTACTCCGACATCCGGGTGCCCTCCAAACATCTGCTGCCCGGGGCAAATGTGCTTAAAACCCTCCATCAAATCCCGGCCCTGGCCCGCACTGATGTAGTCGAACAGTCAGTATTATATTATTACCTTGAAGTTATGAGTTGCATTATATAAACTATAAAGCCAAGGAAATTCAAATATCACAATGAAAAAAATGTACAAGTTGTACAAATATAAATTATTATTGCGCTACTAGGTACCTATATACCGTCTGCGTACATTCGATAACACTGTAAATTGTCGATGACGACAAATTGAATTAAATCTATTCGGTATTTTTATTTAATCGGTCATTGTTATATTTTCTATATTTTCTATTCCGGTTAAAGTTTGTTCTACACACATCTATACAACATAATATAAGCACGCATGATGCCATCAGATATCATCACTATAATATTAATTTATGCCTACCTACTTATATATTATAGGCACCTATAAAGGTTACCTACCTATGCGATACGTGTAATACAAAAATAATATATTTTATTTTTATTCCAGTATCCACTACTTTGTATATTTTATGCATTAATCGTGCACGTCATCGCGCAGTGTCCTCGGATTTGTATATTAAATTTTATAATTTTTAATGGCTGCAGGTATTGTAAGTTGTATAACCTAACCGGTGTCGCAGCAGGTATCTATCTATGATATAGACGAGCGAGATGTGTTTCGAAATCATTTGAATAATATTATAGTCGCACCTATTCGTATGCTGTGGAAACTACGACAGGCGGAACATAATTTAAAAACATTCGCTTCAGCCACATTTTAATAGGCATACACGCCGTTATCGTTTTTTACCACGATAAAATCGTAAACATGTCCGCCTGTGGCATCCGCTGCAAGTATATTATATAAACAGGTATTATTTAGGTATAATCTAAACACATGTAATTACCAGCACACTATATTCATTTCAGACGATGACTAGGATTTCGTTTTAAAAACGTTAAACCGGTTTTTAAAAACATTTATTCTGTTTCGGCCGGCGATAATATATCGTATAGTATAGGCCAAAAGGTTAATAATAATAATAATAATAATAATAATAATAATAATAATAATAGTATGTATATTATATAATATTATATTAAATACTTCACGGTGATTCAAAAATAACACCACAACTCTGAAAATCGAGATCTCTGCAAAGAAGAAACAGTGAGCTATAAGGGCTATCTGCAGCAGTCGTATATAGTTGACTTTCTGAAGTTTCATTTGATTTCCGTGAGATTTCTACCCCATTGGCATTCGTCTCTGTCCATGCCTATTTGTACTAAAGGTACCCCACAGGCCACGCCGCGCCGACCGGCCGCCGGGCGTCTCATATTATAAGATGCTAGTGAGAAAGAGCTCTCTTCTCAAGCCCCGATCCTCACCCTCTGCGATGTTTTTCTATAATGTGTTTGTATATAATATTTGAAATACATTCATTTTTAGATTAATCCATCGCGTTTCTTTTGCAGATAAATACGGATTTTCAAAGATGAGGTGTTCTTTTTCAATCACCCTGTACATGCCACGGCCGCTTCAGCGCAAACACACCTACCTGCATGTGCATTCTGATGCGATCCAGGGGAGCAGAGACGGTTTTAGACACGGCAGCCGATATCCCGCCTGCTGCGCAGTGCCGGGACCAAACGTCGAATTCCGTCAAAGCGTCAGTGGTTGGTGTCGTGTTGTTATTCGACGTCATGACAGAAATGAGTTTGACATATTATTAGGTATAATGTAATACAACATTAATATACGAGGATCCGGGTAAAATACATTGTAATGGGCCACGATACTCATACGCAGTATACTATAATATTATAATGATACCATGTAGTATATTTGGGCGTAGGTTACAATAATAATATTATATCATAGCAAAATGTATATATTATTATAACGAGTAGTCATGTAAAAATCAACAACTATGTTGCGCAATGTGTGTGAACGATATAATATAGGTAAAATAATACAGAACAGAGAGATTAATAATTGAATTCTTATATTATAAAAGAGATGGATAAAAAATAGATAAAATGATTTGGTCGTACGCAGTAAATAAATGCGAGTGGATAAAATATGAACGACATTCATACATCTTTTCAATCATCTTGCAACAAATTTGATTACCTAATTTTATTCATCCGATCGTTACGACGAGTTGTTATTCTCACTGGCTTCTAATTAAATTGTATCATAGAGTTGATTATGGATTAGTGTTTGTTGTGTAATGTTTATAATACGATCCCTTGACCTGTTGTCGTTGTTTTTTATACACATTTATATTATATTATTACTATTAGCTACAAATTTTTATCAATCATTGAATTGGCATACGTGTTATTATACCAAATAGATGGAATAAATAAATAAATAGGTACTTCACATAATATGTACATAGGTACAATTACACAAATTATATCGAATGGTGTTATTTATTACTCTATATTAATAAAAATAATATTATAATATTAAATAAAATTAATATTAATAATATTAATACGTTCATCGTTACATTATCGTTAATTCGACGTATATGACATATAGGTATATGGTTCTTACTTTTTATACTTGTCACACTGATTTGAGAACTAGATAAATAACTTCCTCTGGCTTATAATATCAGATGATTGTATGTTCAATCATACATTTATATTATTAGTTTTTAATATATAAATTAAAATATATTTTAAATAAATGAACCAAACATTTATTTGATTTTTAATCTGTACTTATATGCTATTCATTTACTGTAAATTCATATTTTGCATAGTATGGCAACAGCTCTTAATAATATTTTAATGATATTAATAATTTTCAAAACTGCGTTTAATGTTTATCAACAACGACTGTAGAAAAGTGTAATATATTACTCTAAAAAATAAAATAAGCATGTATTTTAACTTTCAACTTAATGATACTTTATACTAACTTTACACTAAATGTGTAAAAATAAATGTATTAATAAGCACTTTCTGTAGATTACACAGTCAGATTTTCATACCAAAATCTCAATTTTTGTGTTCGTTTTAGCTACCTCATTGTGCTTTACAACTATTATTAATAAATATTATTATGACTATATTTTTTAGAATTTTTATTTATATTATCACTGTATATGATTAATATTATGAAGTGTACATATTTTCCTTAGGTGAAGGATATAATGTACCACATATATTATTGGTATAAAAAATAAACATAGTTAATTGTTATTAATTTTTTTATTGAAAAAAAACACATTTTTCG
>NC_042493.1:89565633-89566531 GCF_005508785.2 Acyrthosiphon pisum | reverse complement strand
GAATATCCAATGTTGTAAAAATTGAATTTCAAACGATCATAAAAATTTAATTTGACTTTCTTATAGATATTTTTTTGTTTGATAAAGGTAGATAATCTTATAAAGGAATCTTGTATTACATTTTCATATCTTAGATTTAAAAAGAAAAATTTTTATGAATTTCTAACTCGAAATAATTTGCAAATTTTCGTGATTTTTCCATATTTTGTCATTTTTTGAACTTTAAATGCTTATAAAAAAAAACTGTGACTAACGATTTTTAATATTTTTCATCTGCCTTTGAAACAATATACTAGGAGCCTTCTATTAAATTTTCAAGCTTTTTTGATAAACAAATAAAATTTTATTGATATTTTTAGAAAAAAAACTAAAAAAAAATGAAAACTGATAATGTCCGTAAAGAGCTCAAAATAAGTCAAAATATTTTGAAAATTTTATCGTGTATAGAAAATAGAAATGTAAACATTCAGTCAAAATTTCATGCATCCACGGTCATTTTTTTTAAAGTTACACCAAAAACCAAAATCGATTTTCTCGAAAACAGATTTTGCGTAAAAATTCCTGTTTTTCCTTAATTTTTCTTTTGTTTTTCCCGGCGCTTTTGAAAACCACTGGGAAATTTAAATTTTGACCTCCCCAATGCACCAACGATATTCACTTTCTGATCGAACAAGATACTGAAGTTGAAAATCGTAGCATTATTTCGACTACTTATCGTGTACACAGACACAAAAAAAATTAAAAAATTAAAAAAAAAATAAAAAAAAAAATAAAAAAACACACATCATTGTAAAATCAATACATGCATCGTTTCACTCAGAATCTAAAACAAAAATGAAAAATGTTACATTATTCGTGTAACACAATACCTAGTCAATAAAGTATATTCTAATAATTA
>NC_042493.1:89563128-89564689 GCF_005508785.2 Acyrthosiphon pisum | reverse complement strand
TCTAAACAAAAATTAGATGACTAATACTTAAAAACTAATTTGTCAACTCTAAAAAAAAACCCAATAATAGCTATTATATTATTAGTTTTATAATATGAAATGTTTTTAATTTTATAATTATTAAAGGACAATTATTATAGTTTTTAATTTTTTTTCTGAAATTCTCATTAGGGTTGAAGACCCCAGTCTTAAAACGTATATGACAAGTGTGATATTCATATTCTGACAATTTCAAATCATTAACTTGATTATTAAATGGATTCTTTTTTATTAAAACCTTGTAATTAAGTGAACATTATACATTATGAGATAGTCAGGGAAATACAACATGTTTACCCACTACCCAGGATTTTGTAGGTACAAATATCTACACATATTCAAGCCTCAAAAAAATTATAGGATACCCTTATTTTTCTGTTAAGATTATTGTAATAGGTAGGTATTTATTAAATTTCTATATTATTAAAGATCTTTAAAAATCCTTAATACTCAATACATGAAATTCCTAATTAACTAAATCACTAAATCTAAAAAATTAATATTAGGTAGGTACCTGGCTAATTACAACCAAGATTTTTTTTTTTATGAGCTATAATTTACCATTAACACTTTTTTTTTTTTGTTTTGATAAAATCAAACATTTGATTTATGTTGTTTTATATTTGAGATGAACTGGATACTATTATAAATCTTCTGATGGTTGTATTTACACATAAATTTGCATACTCTAGGTATAACTATGCTTATTGTTTAATGATTATAGGACAAACTTGAAAACAATTCCAACATCCCCAAAAATACTTCAATGCTGACAACCGTTTAGCTTAGATTATCCTACCTCATACCTACATAATATTATATTTTTTTTAATAATTTAATCAAATCAAATATTTATCAGTTATCTACTCAACGTATTGTGATAACGTGATCCATAACAACCTTGTATTTGGTATACATCCATATCATATAATCATGTAACCATGATATCAGCACGGAGTACGATCATAGCCACGGACTAAGATAGTACCACATAATTATTCTGTGATAGTACTATCTTAGTCCGTGTCATAGCAAGCGATACTCCACATTATCATAGATATTGTGGCGGGCCACCGCCACAAGATTCCCTCTCTTCGGTCCCCCTGCTGCTGTAGACTTATCTATAATATCTATTAGTAATCGAAAATCAGCCTAATCAGACAACACTCAACACTGTTTCCTTCGATGTTCATCAGACATGACCTGGTATTTAGCGGGGTCGTGGGGATTACACGTGTGTATGGATATGTGACAGTAATGGTCCAATCACTTATAATATTACAATAAGTTATTGTAGCGAGCAGGTACAATGGTTATCGCTATTATACTTTGGGTTCGACCGATATCGAGTTTATTACTTTTAGCTTCTGGTCTTTATAATTGATAAGTATTATTATGAGAAGTGCAGCAGTGCCGCAATCACTTTTAGTGGGGCGCACGGTGGACGCCCTGCTAAATGGGCATTTTACAATACATTTAGGGGCACACTTATAAGCTTACTGTACTTGAAATGATTTGAAAA
>NC_042493.1:89530917-89563028 GCF_005508785.2 Acyrthosiphon pisum | reverse complement strand
AATATTTTTTAAAAAGCATTTAAATTTATAAGATATTCGTCTAAATTACAAAGATAAATTCATTCATTTTTAGTTGAAAATTCAAAATATTTTTTAACTTGTACAATATTCTTTATAAGTGTTTTTTACTAGAAACAAGTTTATTATTTAAACTACATTAATGTTTTTTGTGCGATTAAAGTTAACTGTTATTAGATTCCAAAAAATTTTTATTATTTATATCTCAGATATAAAAACAAAATAAGTTTTCCTAAATTTACCAAAAAAAAAAATTACCGGAAAATTAAATAGATTTTTTATGAGCATTTGAAGTTAGACATTGGATAATCACCCGTAAATTAACAAATCCTCGTGGGAATATTTTCATATTTTATTGTAATTCAAAAACTATTAACCATAATAAATTAGGAACATACAATTTTTATCATTTTTTTTTTTTTATAGAAGTTTGAAACTATCAATGTTTTTAGTTCTTTTTTATGGTTTCGTACGGTAAAACGGGACCCTATTACTAAGGCTCCGCTGTCCGTCCACCCGTCCGTCCGACACCAAGCTGTATCTCATGAACCATGAAAGTTAGAAAGTTGAAATTTTCACAGATTATGTATTTCTGTTGCCGTTATAACAACAAATGCTAAAAATCCTAGAATATATAATATAAGCAGTGTGGCCAACATGTTAATAGCTGATGATGGTACGGAACCCTTCGTACGTGAGTCCGACTCGCACTTGGCCAGTTTTTTCTATACATTTCAATTAAAAAAAAATTAGTTTGGTTGAAATGCTTGAAAATGTAACAAAATAGGTTGTACATGAGTCATGAGTAGTTACAATAGTAGTTGTATGTATTAAAATCTCAAAAATTTTAAAACAATGTTTCTCATAAACAATTCATACTGTAACCAAAAAATCTAAAAAAATATATAAACAGTACTTTATTACGCATATTTTAAGTTCAAATTTGGGCGAAATTACAACATTTCAAAATATTATTCGTGAATATTAGAAACTTTTAGAATACCTATATTACTATACTTTATACGCACAATGACATTTTTAAATGCAATTTTTCGATAAAAATGTATTTAACCTACTGTAGTAGGTACTAATGTCTATAATTGTAAAATTAATTACTTTGATCACAATAATATCTTAAAATATGCTTAGTAATACACCATAAGCTGGCAATCCGACTTCGCTCAAAATAATTTTTCATATACAATGATTTTATATCATTGGATTTAAGTTGAACACATCCATTACAGTGCCTTTTTAGACACCTAATGTACACTGATCAGCAAAGGTTCAAAGCGTTACCCACTTAGACGCTATTTTTCCATTGAAATTTAAAAAAAACCTACCTACTTTAAAAAATAAATTGAATAAAAAGTAAAAATAAATTAACCATTGACTTCAAAATTATTAGTGGAATCCATTGCAGTTTTATATAATGCCAATGAAATGCGTTCCACCTTCCACTTGTATATATTGTGAAGTAAATAATACGCAAACCGCCGTCCATCTCAATTTTTCAGACGTAGTATAAAAGAGAATGTAAGTATAAAACAGCTGAACAATGCACCAATGCTTTGTCAGGCGGTCTTTGTGGTCTTTGTCAGGTACATACTACATAATAGGTATGTACCTATACTACCTACACTATAAATGTATATAATAGTATATACCGTTAAAATCGTCTAACGCCGTGATGTGTAGTACCAACTTAAGCAGTATAAGGTATAAAAAATGTATAAATATTTTCTTTTACGAAGACCAAAACAATGAAACTAAAACAGAAACACAGTAGATGCGTATCTGTTACGTAATAATATGGTTACATAATAAAACCGCACACTTATGATTTCGACACCAAAAAGATCGGTACATAAAAACCGTACAGTTTATTGGTTCTTTGTATAACAAAATACCGCACACTATTATTTGCACCAGGTAACAGATAGATAAGTTTAAGATTATTAATAGAAATAAAAGGGGCAAGTGCAGTTTAGTACTTGATGATCTTAAGTACAGACAATTCAGAGTGCATAATAATGGAAATGTTGTAAACATTTTTTTTTTAAAAAAAACCGATTGAATTATATACATTATATATTTTTACATTTTTTAAATTTTTATATAAAGTTTTTTAATCTATGGACAAAGGTGATAAATAATAGATAATACATCATTACAAAATAAAAGGTTTTTGAATACAACAATTTTAAAAAGTGTGCAGTTCAACCCATTGTATTTGTGCAGTTTTGACTTAAGTAGCATAAGTTTGCTGTAAGTGTAAGGTTGTGTCCTGTAGGTACTTTATCACAAGTTTGCAGTTTTTGAGAACAATGAATATTATATATATAGTAAGAAGAAGTAAATATTTTAGAGCTCAGTGTTTAATATAAGTCACTAAAGTACCTTCAAGATGGTGGGGGGGGGGAATAAAATTGTTTGAATACAATTGTCGATACTCCTTCCTCCTTGACACCCCACATAAATCAACTTATACTCAAGACTGTGACGGGACGTGGGTGGGGCGGGACTGTCCACTGATGGATAAGTCCCATACGTATTCCTGCAAATTAAAAGGTTTTAAATATTCTCGGTTTCGATAATAACCTTTGTAAATTACTTATTTATTATATATTATAATAACTATGGGTGTGTCGGAGCCCGTTTTTTTCCATCGCTATAGACACGCACTTCTAGGAGTCACAGGAGTGAACTTATAATATGTACGATTATAGTGTTTAGTTGCACGACGAAAATATACAACGTAGGTATATAATATACGACGTGAAATTATGAAACGCGGAATGTCTGCCGGTGCCGAAACCATAGAACCTATAATATAATATTACGTTGTAGACTTGTACACTATATAGTTAGTAATATTATATTATAGGTACTTATGTGGCATCTGCAGTCTGCGCGTACAACAATATTATCGTGGCCTGTGCAGCGATCCACGGCCGACCGGTTGACCTTCTAATTATGTGTCCCCCTCCGTTAAAATGTAAGTAATATATTATTTTGTAGGCAGTGCGACACAAAACAGGTTGAAGAATTTCAACGATAACCACTAGAAAACTGGTTGTTTAGACGACGAAAGCGGCGAGACACGCTCGACTAGGTAGGTATAGGTATGTGATATAATAATAATAATAATAATAATAATAATAATAATATTAATATTATAATTTAACCCTTCACGGTTGAGTGGAGTGTGGAAGTGCAGCTTTAGGCATAAAAAAATAACAAATGAATATATTTCGAACCAAATACGCACGGGCCGATCACAACGAAATGCTCGAACCGGTATCTTTATAATATTATAGGTTAGTGGTTCCCAACCTTTTTAGTTTGGCGGACCACTAATTTTGTTAAAAATATTTGAGGCCCACCCATAGCATACCTAATTACGTTTTCATACAATTACAATATATAATATATATTATATATATATATTATATACATGTATATGTAGTTATTAGGAATAAAAAATTTAAAAACTAAATAAAAAAAAGGTGGGTAAGTGGATTTCGCTCTGCTGTACAATAGGTTACAAGTGGGTCACTATATAATGGATGGTATTAAATTTGAATTCAATGATATATCATTGTATAAGAAAAACGATTCTGAGCGGAAACGGTATGTCAGTCTAGGTATAAGACATAATATTATAATTCACCAACGATATTCACTTTCCAATCGAACAAGATACTGAAGTTGAAAATCGAAGCATTATTTCGATTACTTATCGTGTACACAGACACAAAAAAAAACACACATCATTGTAAAATCAATACATTCATCGTTCCACTCAGAATCTAAAACTTTATTCAACTTTATCACAAGATAAACAATGTAATGTTATTTTTGAAATTGCTTGTTCTTCACGAGAAAGTCAATATCTGGAATAAAACTTGTTAGTTTTAGTCTTAAATCACTCACAACATTCAGTTTATTCCTATATTTATTTTTTAAATAAATTAAAGTAGAAAAAGCACGTTCAGATAGATAAGTTGTCAAAAAAGCCCATCAAGTTTCTCAGTGCGATTTTAGCGATCTTTTTTATATTCAAACTTGACACATCAACAATCTCACTACTATAGTAGTTCCACTACTACTAGTTCCTTCATCACTCGACAGCTTCGTCTTACGACAAGACCAAGTTCGAAACCAAGCATACATATTTACGTGTAGCGTAGTTAATAGTGTGTACTATGACACTATGTACCTAATACTACGTAGTAACTCACAACAGACACACGACAACACGACGCATAAACCACTGTCGCAAAATAACTAGTTTACCAATTTACGAAATCAAAAGACCTATTAGGTTTTCGCAACCCGCACACCATGCACGATAAATACGATAAAAATGACAAATAACAGAAACCCATTAATAATCAACGAACTATATAAGTTAAAACTACGTTCAAATGTTCGATGTCGTATCGTTATTTGTACACTTATTGTACACTATAGTTAAAATTGATTAAATATTATTATGATCAGAAATATAACAACAAATATAAAATAATATTATTTTAAATATATATAATATTTAATATTATACCTATAGCTCGCGGCCCATGGGTTGGGAACCACTGTTATAGGTATATAAGTGCGAAAATATTACGACCGTGCCACGAGAAGCAGAAATCAATTTTAAGAGGATATCAGCGCACTATTCGTTTTCTCTCTCTGGCCCACGCGCAAGATAGACAAAACGCATTTACGCAAAATCATTTTTTCTATACGTTTAAGTAACCTTAGAGTAAAGTCACCTATTACAAAAAAGATAGAGAATAATATTTTTGAGAGAATAAAATATCGATTTTATATTTTATTATTATTTGACTTTGTATTCCATTTTCAAAATATATAAAAAAATGTTGTAAATTTAAATGATGTTTAATTTGTTTTGAGACAATATTTAGACAAATCGATATGTCATTCCCTCAAAAGTATTATTCTCTATCTTTTTTGTCATGGGTGACTTTACTCTGAGATTACTTAAACACATAGTAAAAATGATTTAGCGTAAATGCATTTTGTCTATGTTGCGTGTGAGCCAGAGGGAGAAAACAAATAGTGCGCTGACAGACTCTTAATATAATATTCATTAGGTATGTGGTTCAAAAACATTTAAAAGATACATTTTATCATAGTATGATCCACCGCAAGACACCATAGCGACCTACATAGTGACACAATAATTCTATATTACCTATTAAACCATAGACTATATTTAGCTACGGTGCAGGGCCACAACATACAACACTTCGCTCGAACTTTTATTAAAATTTTAATGTTGATTTTCAGTCTGCAGATGGTACACAGTTAAAATAGCTGATCACCCCCACAGACTATAAAAATTCAACTAAATAAAAAAATCATGTTATACCTACTTATTAAATATTCATATAGTTGACATTTTACATTGTGAGCTGAACGATTAAAGTATAGGTGTTATTTTAACAATAATTATGTCTGTTTTGTTTATTTATTTATATGTCTTCATCTTTTGGCACAGTGAAATTCTTCGGTTGTAAGGTAGTACCTATCTGGATAGCAAATTGGATCTAATTGATATTATGGAGAGTCAAAAGTAAAAAATATGCCCAGTTGCTTTTAAAATAATCAGGAAAAAAAATGAATAACAGAAATATTTATGTAAAACTGGTAGGTATTCACTAAAATATAATAATTTTTGTTATAATTCTCGAGTGAGTGGTGTCCAGGCCTTGACTTATTTAACCAAATATCCATATCAAAATTTACATGATATGATATTCAAAATATTTTGGCTCTTGTTTTTTTTGTAATTTTCATATTTTAATATTTTATGGACATTTAAAATTGTCGACTGCTTTCAGTTTTTATATCGAAAATAATTACTCAATATTTTATACGCGTTTAAAAAGTTTAAATTATTTTGTACCAAAAATGTACATAATATATTTTAATTTTTCATCGATTTTTGTTATTTTATTATAAGTAAAAATTTAATATTAATCGTTATAACTGTAATAATATTTCACTTCTATACTTAAACTATCATTTTATATACGTAATTAGTATTTGATATTTTCAATTTTTTTTAATATTTATAAAGATATTATAGTTTTACAATAATGTGTATTTATTTTAGTGGGTTTGTATTTGTGTGTGTGTGTGTGTGTGTGTTAAAATACTTAAACTTTTTCTAGAAGAAAAAAAAGGTTATCAACTTTGGAGACTTTTCCTGGTAGTAAATTTGATCATTCTGTACTTAGGATAGGGGGAAACAAAACAAAAGAGCCGGAAGTGGATGTTGCACTGTGTACAGTAAAATAAAAGTGAGGCACTGTATTTGATTGTATTACATTTAAATTCAATGATGTAAAATTAGATATGAAAAAACGATTCTGAGCAGAGACGGTTTGACACCCTAGAATATTGTTACAAAAAAATAACTAAAACCCTTATTCTGGGTCATTTATTATGTAATTTCGTCCAAATGTGAACTTAAATTACTATAAAAAAAAACTGCGGCTATGTATATGTTTAGATTTTTTGGTTACAGAATTAACAACTTACGTGACAATTCGTTTTAAATTGTCAGTCCTTAGCTATAACAGTTCAACATTTTTAAATTTTTAACTTCAAAATCATTATTACATTTGATAAATTTTGATAAATTTTGAACTTTAAAAGCTTATAAAAAATATTGCCTATGTATTATAAATATTTTTTTGTCACGCTTGCACCTTAAGTTTGGTTTTCGATAACAGCTGAAGTTCTGGAAAGTGTGATTTTTCCGTCCAGCGGGCAGTATAAAGTGGGAATCTCCAAAAGTGCTGCGCTCGCATTTCACGCGCGTATACCCTGCACAGACACTGAAATTTATACCACGGTCCCTACAAAACATAAAATTTTGGTTACATATCTCAATATTATAACATACATGCTTGGCGTTTAAAATAAATAAATCGTTTCTGTCATCAAATATTGTTGTCGTAGAATTATAGTCAAGTTGTTGCATAGATCCCTGAATACCTGCCTTTGCGTGATCGATGAATGCAGAGGCGTGACAAAAAATGCATGGCTCGTACGGGAAGGCAATTTTAGTCTTGGGCGAAATGCGACCTTTGCTTGCGGCCTTTGCCTGTGGTATATATCAGGAGCCTTGTGTTAATTTTTCAACGCATTTTTGCCCATAAATAAATCAATATAGAAATACTAATATTATAAATATTTAATGAAAATTACAAGTATCTGCGGTTGTACCTATAGATTATGAATTAGGACAAAATATCAAAATCATATTCTAAAACGGTTTTGGTTAAGTTATGAGTGGAACATTAAATATATTGATTTTAAAATGATGTGTGTGTTATTTTTGTTCTTATTTTTGAAGGGAAACTTCTTTACGGAGGGTAGGTATATAAAAAATAAAGAGCGTTTACCTACTGTAAAGCAGAGTGACATCCACTTACCTGCTTTTTAATTTTTAAGTTGACTTAGTTGAGATATATTATTTAGTTTTACGTGAGCAAGTCCTTAACACTTGCGGAGTTTCCATAAACGGTACTCATTACAGATAAGAAAATAAAACTAGTGGAGTTTACATTAGACCTTTTCATCTCCTTTTTATCTAACCAGTATTTAGTGGCCGAGTTTAAAACCGCCCAAGTTTATAACACTTGATTTAAACATTAGTCTCGTCCTAAATCTTAGCACTAAAAACTAAGTACTTGCTTTTTAGATTTTTAAGAGGATATTGTCAGCACACTGTTTGTTTTTTGTCTCAGACCCATGCACAACATTGAAAAAACGAATTTACGCAGAATCATTTTAAATTAAATTTGTTAAATATTGTCAACATTTTAAATTTAAATGCTTATAAAAAAGAATCGTGCACATGTATTTTTAATATTTCTAAAACTTCTGTTTTAACAACGTGTGAGGCTCCTTGTATTAAATTTCCAATCATTTTGACCTAACGGATAACACTTTAAAGAAAAAAAAATAATACAATTGTTACATCCTGTATTATGAGATTACTGATTAGGTATAAAAAAAATATAAATCAATTAATTAAAACCAATCTCAAAAATATAGAGGTCCACCTCTCATTTTTATCATCATAATTGTATAGATAATTTTTTTATCACTCCAGCCACTGTATTTAAATAGAGGTGTTTTTACATTTTATTCACAGTTTTTACAAAGAGTTGTAACAGTTCTGATTATTTTCAAGACTTTTTTTGCTAAAGACATTCATTCCATTCAACATCATGAAATATTCAGTAAGTACCTATATACCATTCAGCTAAACAAAATTACTATTAATAGTTAAAAATATTAATAATTGTCTTTATAGTTATTTTTTGTACATTTTAAAACTCTGTTATTTAACATTATGCAATTAAACAATTTATTAATATTTTTTATATTAATAAACTGATTTCATTAGGAATACAGTAGATACCTCCAGAGTACAGAATAATAAGTCATATTTTATGCATTCAAGCTTTACAATTATTTTAATATTATAAACGTTTAAAACAGTAAGATTGAACATTGACAAGTTAGAATGTTAACGTTAAGTAATATAAAAAAAATGCTTTTAACGAAGTTACATAACGATTTACTATTTTTTAAGCTTTCAAATTAATTTCTAATTTAACGCGTAAAATGTATTGTTTTCTATGACTTGCAGTAACCCACCACTTATTAGTTAATTATTTTTATAATCATTTTAAGTTAAATTTCTCTTCATATATGCCTTAAAGATTTAAAATAGGAAATAAAAATAATTTAAATCATATTTATGTATATTATAATATATGGGTTTTGTAAGTAAATACTAAATTGTTGACTGTCGAAGTGCTGAATGCACATTTTTTTAAAATAAAATCATAACATAATTATTTAGTTTTATTTTATCCCATGATGTGCAATTACTATTCAATTAATTATTTTTTTTTAAGTTATTGTTTTTCCTTATATAAACTCCATACAGATTTAATATATATTTTATGTATGAATTATTGGTTTTATAAAAAAAAAAATAATATATAATCGGAAATATAATTTATAATATTAATATATATAGACGATATACTAATAAGATAACGTATTGTAAATACTAAATTTTAGACTGTCTAAGTGCTGAATGCACTGATTCTGGATTTTGATAGGAATCAAAGTATCGTACCTACCTATACCTATATAAATTTCCATTGAAAAATTACAATCTCATTCAAACAAAATAAATGTATCTGAATAATAACAATACCAAATAGACCAGTTCAACATTTAAATAAATGCTGTGGACCGCGATCTCATAAATTAATAATAACCTAAATAATTAATAACTCCTATTAGTAGGGTTCTATCATTCGAATGGCCAGTATTTCTGTTATTTTCTTCTGCTCATCAGACTTAGATGCTATAAGATGAGCTATTTTTACTAAGTTTATTTTTTTGTTTTTTTGGCATGTGCTGTTATAAAATTTGCTAATATTACGCATGGGCACAGATTATGAATATTTATGCAGTTAAAATAAAATTTAACTGATTTTTAGTTTCTGAGCGGAGCGATGAATGTATTGGTTTTAGAATGATGTGTGTTTTATTTTAAATGTTTAAATTTTAAATTTTTTCTTTTTAAATCTAAGATATGAAAATGTAATACAAGATTCTTCATAAGTTTTCTACCTAAAAAAAAAAATTCTACAAGCAAATTAAATTAAAACTTTATGAGCGTTTGAAGTTCATATTTTTACAAGATTGGATATTCACTCGATTTCTCATGTAGCAATATTTTTATTTTGTTAAACGAATAACCGTAGACTTTTGAAATTTATATCATATGTTTATTTTATCAATTCCTATACTTGATGAAATGTTCAAAATATTTTGACTTGTTTTAGCTGTTTACGGGCAATTTACAATTTTTATTTTATTATTTTTTTTTCTACGAATATCAATAAAATTTTATTTGTTGAGCCAAAAAGCGTCAAAATGTAATATAAGGCTACTGATATATTGTTACAATAGTAGTTGAATAATATAAAAATACACAGGTACAATTTTTTTTATAATTATTTCAAGTTTGAATTTTGACGAAATTTTTTCAAATTGAGAATTTATAAATTACGTAAAAATAGTTAAAAAGTTATAAAATGTTCAACTTTTATAGCTAAGGTTAAAAATTTAAAACAAAGTTCCATAAAAGTAATCAATTTTTATTAATTCTTTATAATATTAATTTAACTTACGGGCTACCGTATTGATAATAACTAATAAGTAATAATAATATAAATATAATATAAAATATCCACAATGACAAACCTTCACCGCTCAGAATCGTTTTTCGTTTATAATGATATTAATTATATCATTGAATTCAATTTTAATACTATTCATTATTGAGTGACACACTTGAAATTTACTGTACAGCAGAGCGACATCCACTTGCCCACCTTTTTTAAATTCGTTATGTGAAAGTTGCAAATTTATGAAGTTTAAAAAATAAACGTAACTTTTAATTATTTTAAACTCAACTAAAATTTTTTTATTTTATTTATCTTAACAAGTTAATAAAAATATTGCGTATTTGCTCAGCCTAGTGAAATAGTGATATTATAAAATGTTTTAATTGTATGATTAATAAATAATTACATTCAATTCTCCTGGTGAACACTTATTATAAACGAGAAAACAACTTCCATATTTATATTCATATTTATCAAACTAATATATAGTACCTACCTTAAAATGTTTATTGTTTAAAGAAGCTTAAAAAAAGTGTTCGGCATTGAATACAATGTTGTGTTAATAAATTAATGATATTTTACAAAACAAATTCTTATTATTGACATTTATTTAATATTTAGAGGTTAGATCGTAAAATATATTTTTAATTGATTAACTTTGTTTAGATGATATTATGTTTATTGGCGGTTGTTTTAATACAACAATGCATGAGTGCTCACGTTCATCACGAAGGAGAGAAAAATGATGAAAATCACGAAACTCACATGAGCCATGAAGTAGATGACCATAAAAGCCACAAACATAAAAATTGTGATCACCCATTCCATAAGGTGGTAGATCACACTGGCCATAACCATGGACTTATTGGTAACCCAATTACTGATGTCCCAAAATATGATAACCCAAAATATGACCACCCAATTTATGACAACGGATTTAGTGGAAGTGACGGAATTCATGATCACAAAGATCTCGTTCTCCAAAAATTTAGAAAGGGTCAAATGCCGTATTATCAATAAAGACAAGAGCATACGGGCCATCAATAATAATCATTATACAAACATCGTATTTAATATAATATAAACGCATGTTTTAAATCTTTGTTTTTGTATAAATAAATTCACTTCGTTAAATTACTTAATAACAATATTATAATTACATTAGACTAGATGACATGTTGTCAATACTTGAAATAATAATACAAAAATAAATGATCCTATTATAAAAATGTGTTGTATGAAATGTAATATTTTAAAAGTACCTACTTAATCCAGGAATATTATCAACATAAACAAATATTGATTAATATAAAATCATATACCTACAGGTAGTCTATACCGAACCTATTTGAGAACATGATGTTTTCTTTATCGTTTTAGCGTATTAAATATAATATGTAATATTATATAATATCCAAAATTATATTTAGAAGCTTAATGTGTACTAAACATCAGGAAAAAAATCGTCCTAGTTAGGCAAGTACTGAAAATCCATTACGGTGACCAACTTAATGAAGATATGAAGAGGTATATATAGTATACTACACAGCAGAACCACTTCTCCAGATATTTTTTATTTATAAATTGTATCGAATACAATAATTATATAATATAATGAGTAATTAATTGATATAGGAATTAAATGGCAGTTGTAGGATAAATTTTTAACATTTAAATATAATAATATGTTATTTTTAAAATCGTCCTATGGCATTTTTTACATTACAAAGTAGGTACGCAGCATAATAAAATATTAGGTAGGTACCTAACCTATACTACCTACTGGTTACTTATAAATGTCAACTTTTTAATTTTTTTTACAAATTGTATTGGATGGTACACCATACAAGGTAAATCAACACTCGGTGGTAAAATTAACTTCGTTGGTGTTCGACATCGGAAATGGCAACGTCGGAAATATCACGTATGTAACCGATTTAATATGAAGTGAGGGAGCAGAATAATATAGGTAGTGAACTGCGTCATACATCGACTGCATTTTGTTTTTACCGTTAACTGTGTCAGGTTAAAAAGTGGCAGGTACGTTTTTTATTTTTTATACTGTAGACCGACCTCACTCGTGAATCGCTGTTCGTATTTAATTTTTTATGTGAATTGCGTCCTAAATATTTTTTATTCATTCGTGAATTTGTCTAGCGATATTTTTGCAAAATCAATATTTTCCTTCCCATTTTTCAGACTTAGGACTGTCAATATTATTGTATTAATATTGGTATGGTTAAAAATATTGGTTTTAGGTACTGTCTATACTTTTTATGATTAAAAATTGCATTATTAAATATTACTGATTAGGTAAGTAACTGGTAAAAAAAATGTATACGATAATTCCCACACAAAGTATAATGTATAAACGAGTTACTTTTTTAGCTGCAATTGTTTCATTTTTTCCTACATAAATATGTTTCTATTCTCATCAATTTTCTACTTTTTTTCCCTGACTTCTCAAACTAATATTTTGTTGTCATGTTGATATGTAGTACCTAATTATGTACCTATCCTTTTGCATGTTTTTTTTTTTTTAATTAATAAGCAACACAATTAGGTAGGTACATGCTTAGGACTGACAAAAAATAACCATTGATCGTTTGGTTAAAAAATGTTTTGTTTTCTAAATGTTTATTCTGAACGTTAATATTATATAGTCATTCATATGACATTCAAATGACATTCTAGTCAATAATCAATATATTTTTTTTTTAATATATAAAAATACAATATTAATATTTTTTTTTTTTTTTTAACTTTATTTTAAAAACATACAATCTGTAATTTAAATTTACAATAAGCATGTATGCGGATGTACATTATTTTTTTTTTTTTTGACATGCGGTGCTTGAAAAAAGAAGCCACCCAATAGTAGCACTTTATAACAATATTAATATTATTTATATACTTAATAAGTTGATATATGGCATCCGAATCGGTTCCTGATACACTAGATCAGTGGTTCTCAACCTTTTTTGGTTCACGGCCGGTGGTCGAAATGGCTCAATATAATTGGAGGGATGCCTTACAATTCAGATTTCCTGATATCATTATAACATTCTTCGCACCTTCTATAATATTTTTTTTTATAATTCACATTTTATTTATGCATCAAAACATTACAATCTTTTTTTATTTATATTAAATAATCTTTAAAAATAAACAAATAAATAACATTTTTCAAATTTTAGTCAAACTGATTTTTATTTCCAATATTTTTCTGTAGAGATTTAAGATTATATAGTTAAATTTGTAAATAATAATAAAAATATGATATGTAGTATAACAAAATCTATTAATATTTAAGTAAAACATTTTTTCTACTTAATTTAGCAAAAACTTTTTCTTAATTAAGTAATAAAAGTATATAAAAAAAAACTTAAGGAGTAACTTTTTATCATATTTTATTACGTGCTCTTTAAAAATAAACAAATATGTATATTTATACAACTCATTATTAAATGTAAAACAGTGAATATTTTTATACATAGGTTTTATTCAATTTTCAATACATTTTCAAACAAAATAGATAGCAAGGTGCTGATTATACTTATATAGTATACAGTTTAAGTATAATACGTGTGATATTACATATCAGCATATAAGCATATATGCATATAAGCATTATCAAAAGTATACTTGTTTAATTGTGGTCATAACTCTCATAAACAGTATTCTATCCATGGGCTAAATTTAGAAATTGATCGACTCACACATATTACACATCTACTTATAAGTTAACAACAAGATATTATCAGAAACGACGTTTAGATATTGTAGCATATTGATACGTCCCTACTTATTATCATCAATATTGTTATTTTTGTGTGATATACGGGCTATCAGTATGACGTAACCTGCAAGGTGGATTTATAAATCCACCTTGGACGTAACATTTGTTATCAACGCTTATCATTTTTAAGACACGATAAGGCCGGGCTTCTATGTTATAAATCAATATTATTTTCACCGAAAAAATGAAAAAACTTCCTTGTATATAAATATAAAAATGATAATACTTATCAATTATAAAACACAAGTCTTAGGAGGGATGCGTTATTCTAGACGAAATAAGTATAGGGATGAAAAATGTAAGTACAAAAAAGTAGAGGGATGCCAATTGTTTATACTAACCGGGTATCGAGTATTGGCCGAGTAAAAAATTTTAATACTAACCGGGTATCGAGTATTGGCCGAATAAAAATTTTAACACTACTTATAGGTACTAGTATTAAAGTATCGACTAACAATTACTGATTAAGAAATTATTAATAATATAATTTGAGTCTTTAAACAGTAAACACGAGATTTATTTTTGTAATCCATAGAAGAAAAACATCATTTGTTTATAATCAACTGCCTATTGGAAATCGGTTCAGTTATTCCAATATGTACCAAAATAAATTATAATTCATTACCCTAGAATTTTAGATTTTTCTGTTATATTAATTATATGTATATGCATATATTTATAAATAGATTATCAGTTTTTGCCATTGGATATGAGTCAAGAAAAAATGTAGTATTTCGCCGGGTACCGAGTAATGACCGGGTAAAAATATAGGTATTACGCCGGGTACCGAGTAAAAGCCGAGTCTTAAATATGATATCGAGTGCCCGGCCATCGAGTAATTTCCGGGTACTCGGAACATCTCTACCAATTTTAATCACCTGAATAGTGATATATAATCATAGGTATAAGAAAAGACTATTCGAACAGTTCATGATCGAAATTTTCTCGTAAAAAACTTTTTTTTCTCAACGTCCCTCTTCCCCCCCCCCCCCTCTTTATCGATTTTAAAATAATTTTTTTTTGTGATAAAATCAATTTAAAAAAAAAAAAACACAGTTTAAATATACTTAGTTCTAATATAGGTAAATGTCAATATGTAACTTTAGTTCCAATTGAAAAAAATAATTTGCAACAGTTTTATTCTACGAATAAATTACGATGTAGAATTGTATAGAGTATTACCGTTATTGTACAATATAATACACATAATAAGAATATTGTCCACTGACTACTATAGTTGTTGATACTGGTACACTGATTGTAACACAAACAGGCATAAATGCTGTTTAAGATTTTATAATGCCGTTGGTGTTTGTATTTATAATGGTACCAATATGACGTAGATAGTACAGTACAACAGTAATAGAATGTAAAAGTGCATAATTCAATTTTAATTGGTTGTAATTTGACATTGCCTTGGGATATTCTTTGAACATTATTTAGAAGGTTTTCCCTAATTATTATTTTATTTTTAATGGTATTCATACAATACCGATAATAATAAGATAATAGGTCCTTTTACGTCTTAAAGAATAAATAAAAAACAATTATATATATCTACTGCCAGTAATCACGTAAACATGTTAAGCATCTATCATTTATATTATATCTACTCTAAAATAATAATAAAAATTTTATTTTGCTGCCCATTGTTTTGACGATAAACATATTTTTTTTTTAATATTATGAATTATGCTTAATATAAGTATAAGAACTATGAAAGCGCCTACATTATTATTTTTCAAACGTACATATTCTTGTGATTACCTAGTGATGAAAGTTATTAAGTTTATTAATTTTCAAGCTCCCCTCCATCGCATTGAAAAATCCTGCGTACGCCATTGATGTAGCTACCTATCTAAACACTTATTAATACTACAGAAAAATCTAAATTCTAATAATTTTCATTGAAGAACACTAAATCCATACTGCTGAATTACTAATGTTTGACAAATTGTTTATCCCCAATTTAGTATTAAAAGGTGGCATCGAAATGAAATAATCACGACATTTTTATGTTGTTGTATATTATTATTATATTATCAGATAGAAACCCTATGATCTCGGTTTTAGACAATATAAATTATATATTTCAAAGTTGGTCGTAAATGAATGTTCAAATAGTGATACAAATTGGTTAAGACTAAAATACGCATAACACTAATAAAATAGGTTACATTGAAAATAATAGTAAGTCAGACATAATAAATTAGATTATCAATATTATGTTATATGATATGTAGTATTGTATTAAAATGTTAACTGTCAAGTCAAAGAAAATTAATCATTTTAATTAAAAGTTTGAGAAACTCTCTTGTTTTATTAAACATTTAAAATCATTAATAAACATAGGTTTATCATCAAGATTTCGGTTTTCTACATAATATCCTATTTCACTCGACGTGGTGTATATTAGTTGTGGGAACTCATAAAAGCGTAGCATGACGATATAATATATTTTAAACGTTAATTGCTCAATTGTCTTCGCTTGAGACGGAAACGGACATTCACCATGACAGCTCACAATCTGCCCAGTTATACCGTGTCGGTGTGCTATAGAATAAGAACAATCAAGAACATATAACTGTCATAGTTGTAGTTTATATTATATATTATACATCAATTCGAACACTGCGATGGTGCCGAATCGATCTATTAAATAATATTGAACTATTGTAATAATAACTTTTTTTTTTTGATTTTGAAACCGATTACGCAGCGGGAACAGTTTTCGCGTTACTTCCGCGACGCCGCCATCGTTTATTATGCAAATAAAAATAATAAATATTATACCTACCTATTATACATACATACATGGTCTCTCCTGAACAGAGATCGCTACAATAACACTGCGGGTGTTCTAAGTTTTAAACGCAGCTAAACAAGAGATAACTGTTACATTTCATTCTTTCAAAACATTATGGTTTAAGACCTGGTGTTTTTTCTCGCCTTTGACGACCCACCGCTCGCCTTCTGTCACGTTCTGTGTTGAGTTGACATCAATTTGCCGTGATCGCGATCGACCCTCCCTGAAAAAATGCATTTTGAAAGCACAATATACCTTTAAAAATTACATTCGCAGAACCAGGTAACCTATAGAGTCTAGTTTGATGGTCCTCTTCGTGACCGGGTGTCGCACGCACCCGCCGGCCTGGAGTCTCGTTCCGCTGGAACCTGCAGATTGTGTGGATGCCCTGTCCGTGGCCAGAGCAGATTCGGTTGGCACAACCTCTGCTGTTCTTTCGTCCTGTTCCTTGGGACCAAGTATGCCACGCATGCCGATAGGAGGACTGCATGAATGTCACGATGAGAAGCGGCCGAGAGTTGTTGGTGTCCATAACAGTCGTCCTCGCATGACGGAATGTCCACGAGGCCGCACAACAGATCAAGCAGGACGTCCCTCAGGGCAACGATGTTGCTGCGGCCGGCACGACATTTATAGTACCTAAACTTAATACTTAATATATAGTTTCGGTCAGAAAACAGCAAGTCGTTAAATAAATTTAGGTTGATCAAACAATTATTTCCGTCGTAGGAATCGTACCTATATGATCATTACGTTTATTTTAAAATGTGTTAGCTCCGACGTTAAAATTATTAAAAATAGTAGATATATGCCGAAAATGTTATTCCATTTAGAGTATAAAGGTTTGAAAACGTTATAGTAACGTTATGGTTAATGATTTGAAAAAAAAAACGATTGAAATTCGTAAACGTAATTATAACGGATAGCGATACCTAATCAAATATAATTAAATACAGCAAAACAGAACATAATGATTAGCAAAATATATTACATATAATTAAACAAAACAAAACGCAAAACGTAATTTATAGAATATCAATAAAAGTCAATAAAAAATATCGCAAACGTAATTTATATAATTTCATTGGACGAAAAATAACGCTAAACGAAATAATTTCAAATCCATTTATTTAAAAGTGATATTGGTTTCGTAGAAATATTTATTTCATGCATTAGAACTGATTATATTATATTCCGTATCCGGGCCATTCCCTGCCCGCGTTAGTTATTATTAATACATTTAATTAATAGGTATTAAAACTATTCTAAATGACGATGAACGCAAAACTCGAACAACGTTTTCATTCTAAATAACGATAAACGCAAAAATTGTGTAACGTTTTAATAGTACATAACATAAAACGGATTTTTTTTTTCAAACGCGAGCCCTAATTTTGATATAGGTAAGTAGGTACACGCACATGAAAAAAATTCTACTTTATAAAACAAATCTTAAATACCGACAGAAATATTATATTGCGATCAGTTCTGCCAATTATTAGGCATTATACTATATTAACATATTTATTACGTGCTGTCCAGTTATCCTTATCCTGATGGTACAACAAATTCAAAATAAATATAGATATTTTAGTCAACAATAATATACATTTGTACCTAATACCTATACAAGTCTCAAATTGTTTTATCAGAATGTGATTTTGTATTTACCTACACGGGGACACCCTAATACCCTTTTATTTCGCGATATTATAATATCTATTATTGTTACTTATTAGCTTTATATTTTAAAATATAGTATACCGCCTATTACGTTTCAATATTCATGTTTACACTGCGCAGCTGCGTAGTATGCTGATATACATATACACCGTCGATTGAGAGTTTAGGGGGAAACGGCACTGCAAACTGGTGGCCAAACGGCGACGAGGAGCCCTCCGGTTACCT
Source organism: Acyrthosiphon pisum (assembly GCF_005508785.2). Lineage (NCBI taxonomy): Eukaryota > Metazoa > Arthropoda > Insecta > Hemiptera > Aphididae > Acyrthosiphon > Acyrthosiphon pisum. Next base: position 89,544,238 of record NC_042493.1, on the reverse strand, counting down.
TGGAAACGTACCGACCGTTGCTACAGGGGTTAAAGCGCCGGATCGATAGATTCTACTAAAACGTATACGACGTGAATAACATACTATATAAGAACGCTGTAGCTTTGTCAATATTGCAAACCACTAAATAATAATATTTTGCTATGGGTATGCAGCTTCCCTGGCCAAAAAGCTGTGAAAATTAAATATTTAAATATTTAATTATAATACGTTATATTGTTATGGTACCTAATGACTAGGGCTTGGATTTATATGCATTTGCATGTTTTTACTAAGTGTATGCACGTCTAGGGGGTTCTAAAATGTCCACGGTTCATCTCACACTGAATTTAAACACCAAATTTTATATTGCATATTTTGCATATTTAGAGGATAATTGCATATTGGTTCATAAGTGCATATAATATGCATATTTAATGGGTTTTTAATAAATTTCCTATTTTATTTAAGATAATTATATTTTAGTTATTTTAAAAGAGAAAAAAATCGTTATGACAGGGTCGTTTACAAGAATATTCTTAAAATATTGTCATTTTTGAAACACTGCATGATATCGGAGCACGTATGGATAATATTATATTAACCACAATAATTCACATACACTTGCATTTCGACATAATATGTTGTTACTTCGATGTTCGTAACGAAATATAAGACAGTAACTCAATTTTACAATTTTTTTTTAGAACGAATAATATTTATAGATGATTTTATTTTATTTTTTTTATTTTTTTTTAAGTTTTCTGAGTGTTATAGACATTTGAACAATTTAAAATATGAAAAAATGAAGATTATAAAATATTGCATTTTGGTTTTTAAAGTATTAAGTGTTTAACCATTTAAATATTATTTTGTTTATGATAGAATATCTAGTAGGTACTACTTTCCTTGGTGTAAAAATTTGTTTTTTTTTTTTAAAAAAAATAACGTTTCATAATGTTTAACATAATATGGCATATAATTGCATATTGAGCCACTTTTTCCTTGCATATTTGCATCATATTTGACACTTTTTAAATGCATATAAATCCGGGCTCTACTAATGACTATCCATGGATACAAAACTCTTCTTATAGTTTTTATCGATGGTCAGCATTTACTAATACTATAATATTATTATATACTATCTATATTATACGAAACAGTGTTAGACTCATTTTGACAACCGTAGATTGTAAAACAATTTGTCGAGAATTTTTTGTCCATATTTTATTTAACGCGATTATTTATTTTCTAACCGTTAGTTGTGTTCAGCATTGTTCCTTTTTATTTATACTATCGTTTTACTGGTTTTAGAGTAGGTACATTGTGTACATATTACGTGCAAAGCTTAAAAGGCTATATATTATTTTAAAACCCTATGTATTTTTATTTTTTAGACAGTTATGACAGATAAAGTTATATATTTATAAAGGAAATAGGCTGTGTGTTTTTTGAGGCTTACATAGGTTTACGGCGAGAGGATAAAATATGACGTGGACAATACTGTGTGTAATAAATTACATATAATTTGTGTTCAGAGACTTTCCACTTGATGTTTGGTGTATACGTTCATCAGTGCATACGATTTCTCTTTTTGCTCGAAAACTATTTAGAAACCGCACGCACGATGCGGGTCGATACGCTCGTGAGTCGTTTCTCAGTTTTAATAATACATAAATAATACAATACAAATATTAACTATCATATTTATTTATGGGGGCTAAACATAAGACATTTAGGTATATTCATTAACGTTTTTTTTTTTTTTTTTTTTATTAGCTTTCAGTAAAAAACTATTATAGCTCGACAATTATATAAGTTATAAGTACAAGAAATAGATAAAATGACAATGTGTAGTTACAATAGTATATATTTACAATGGTATAGATAAGAATAGAAAGAAAGAAAAAAAAAAAAAAAAATTATATAATTATACATTGAGAAGAGTCTTGGTAATTTATATAATATTAATTAATGATATAAAGTAATGAAATAGTATCGTAAATTATAATGAGTGCGTAGTTAATTTGATAAAGATAATATATAGCGAGTTGATTAAGGGAAAAGGAATTTGGATTATGGTGTAAATTGTTTTTGTAGAATAGTGGTGAGGAGGGAAATGAGTGGATTTAAAAGAGCGGAGAGTTCTGTGATAAACTTAGCTAACAAATTGTCATTTGGGAAATTATTATGTGATAAACTGTTATTGGAATTAGTGATAGAGGCATAGGAAGCTTCGGGAAGATGAGGAGGAATTTGGAGAGGGGGGAGCGTAGGAGCAGTATTCGGATTTAAGTAATTTGGTTTTTGTTGAATTGGCTGAGAACGTTTCTTATGTTTGAGAAATTCATTATATTTTGTTGCTTTGAGGTTGGCTTGATTTTTGATGATATTTTTGTACACGGGACAGCCCTTGTAGGAGGCTGTGTGTGGTCCTGAGCATAATGCACATTTCGCGGGAGTAGTAGGTGGTTTTGAGCATTCGGCGGAGAGGTGATTATCTCCGCATTTGACGCACCGAGGGTTATGGTGACAAAAGTTACTTGTATGAAAGTAAGCCTGGCATGACTTGCATTGAGGAGGGGCACGTTTTTTTTTTGGAAGTTCAATTTTGATTTTGGTGTGTAACAGCGAGTCCAGATTAAGAATGTCGCTATTATTGGTTGCAGGTTTTAGATCGATACGAAAAAGAGGCAATGCATTTTTGTTGCTACGGTGTAAAATGTTGGTGACCTGAATAACTTCATGGCCTTTATCCGTGATAAAGGTTTGTATGTCTTCAACAGGCGTAGACGGGTGGAGGTGTCTGATAAATACACTGTACGGTTTTAATGGCTTAGGCAAGTGAGTATGGAATTTGAACTGCTCGTTATCGGCTAGGTATTTAAAAATAGTGTTCCAGGCAACTTCATTAACGTTACATTATGCATTTATGCGGTATTGTTATGATTCACTTAACCAGAAAAATCATCTTTATATCGCGTAATTTTTGTAATGTTGAAAATATTATAGGTTTTAAAATGCCTGCAACATTTTACGAAGTAGGAACCTATCTATTGAATATTGAACGAATTATTTTTATTTTTAAGTAATTACAATTCAGATCAATATTTATATTACCATTCTCGCGCTAGGATTTTGGAAAGTGTCAAATATTATTTTTGAAAATGACTCGTGGATATGATTTTATAAATAATATATTATATCATTCATAGGTATAACAATAGTATTAAATTTAAAAAAAATTATAAAATCATTATTTATTAGGTAGCATAATATATGAAAAAATATTATTTATTTAGTAGGAACCTATTTTATAATAGTATTTTGTCATTAATGAACGGATCAGTCTCTGTTCCTTGCAATAGTTTAAAAAAAGCCTATAATACCTATGCATTTTTTTTACGCTTTAGAATTTACAATTTTATTTCATTTCGGGCCACGTGACACATTTTTAAATATGTAAGGTAATCTGTAATACCACTGATTTAGATATAAGTACACAGTAGCAAAGTTCCATAACAAATACATATTTTGTGGTGTAGGTACTTATTTAAAATTTCAACTTTAGTTTTCAATCTATTATATGAATATAGCTAACTCAATTTGTTTTTATTTAAATGCGCTGCTATAGAATAGAAAATCAAAAATGTTTAAATATTTTGAGTACCTAGTGTATTGTTAGAACTTTCGAAGTACTTTAAATACATTTATATTGAACCTTAATATTATTATTGGTACATATTATTGACAGATTATTAGCGTTGCTGCCATAGGCGTGCGCAGAGTTTCAAGTGGATACTTTTACGGACCCATTTTTTCATACAAACGGCCTAAGGGACATGACCACGCATGACCTGGGGGACGGTGGTAATGAAGTAGTATCATAGTGTATATGATCAATTTTATTAGATTTATCATGCCTAAGTATTTAACGAACGTACGAAAGTCCACCGAATACGGTGGCCCACTGGCCCAGCTTGGACAGTTGAGCCTATTCGGCCCTTAAAACACTAATTGAACTGTTCGGGGGGGTAGCCCGAGCACACCGTGTTGGTCTTGTGCGCACGCCTATGGCTGCACCTGCCTATACCTATACTATTATAGTACTATACTGATATTATGTTTCAATTTCTATTCATTCATTAGGGTGTAGATACTTGTAATAATATACCTAGGGGATACGACATTATACCTCGTAGAATCGTATAGGTAGGTATAATGTATAATTATATCATACATTGCGTCGATGGCTTATCCATTATTTTGAACTAAGGGAACACGTTACACGTAGCTAAATTTTTAATCCATAACTTCATACATTTTTTTTTTAAATATATCCAATCAAATGTTATACACTATTTGTATGGTCTACACTGTATATGACGTGTTAAAATGAATTCAAATGTATTTGAATAGGTTAGATGAATTTATCAATAATAATTTTTAAAAATGTATTAATTTAAATATCCTATTGGTATCACTAGTTGACAAATATCTTTTTCAACGCACTTGTAACGAATTATTACTGGTGATATGTTACAATACTGGTTAAGCTGTATTATAATCAAGAGACAAAACCTTGAGGTTAAAATAATTTGATGACATATAAAATAGTAATAAATTATTAGTCATAACTTAGAACTATTTTTACTATGATTATGTTTTTTCGTCTTATATTTTTTTGAAAAAAACGGTAATGATATATTATGAACATTTTTAGTTTGCATTTTTAGTAATTGCATTACAACTGTCTTATTGATTTAATAGAACTTTAAAAAAAAGTAATAACAATATTATCCTTTAGTTTTCTCCTTTCTCCCACAGTCCTCTGTGTACCTATAGATATGTTATAATATTATACATAGGTGCGTGTAACTAATAACATTAATCAGATAAATAGGTACCTATTGAAGAAAAATATATAATGTCACGTACAAAAATAGTTGTCATCAATTATTCAAGCATTCGGAGCAGTTTCTCAGTTTCTCGGGATTGCAAGTACAACGACCCGTCGTCTGAACGAATCGCAAAAAAAAATATCTGAATTATTAAGTGCGTTTGTTCGATTTAGAACCATTCGTCACGCGAGTAAGCGCGTCTCCAACCTAGGTGAAATAAAATTCTCACGCAACGGTCATTAGGTACACGCCGAAAATCAATTGTCACGGAATATTCCTAAAAAGCCAGCGGTGCGTGTCTTCGGCGGAAATAGTAGCGTCGCGCGTCGGTGCCGTTTCACACGATCGATTTTCTGCGTTTCCATGGTGACTACCTCGCTCGCTGGCCAGTGATGCGATGCGCGCAAGTTCGCCTGGAAAACGGTGTTGAGTTCTAACAAAAACAGCGTTTATAGTTCGATATAATAACCACAGTTATATAGTATCGCATTTTTGCTCTATTATACGATTTGTTTGAAAAGTACTAACTGACCACCGACGAATGCCTGACGTCTTATTATAACTTATTTGCAGTTCAATCTCCAATAAACGGGTATTTTTTATAATTTCTCAATATACCCGAAACAATAATTAATCGGTGTGAAAATAAAAAATACTAACACACATTTACTTACCATCAGTGTATAATAATAACATATAACACATCGGCCGGGCAATGATAAAACTAAATAAATAGGTAAAGGCCCTTTTGATTTGGTCTCACTTTGGCTTGTAATATTAAAAGTTTATTAAGTCAGAAATAAAAAATGTTGATGAAACTGTATTTGTTAAATATCACATCAATATCCTATCATATAGTCTCAAATATGGCTAACGAATAAGATTGTGCACACTCGAAATGAAACAAAAAAATAACTCGCCGATCCAATCTACAGTAGACACCTATTATTGAGCATGAAATTCTGTACAGCGTGTCAAATGGAAGTTACAAACTATAATTGTTAACTAACATATAATCAGTGTCAAAGGGAGGGGGGGCAGGGGCGCTTCTATAGGACTCAAATTTCGTATGGGCTAAGTAAGCTATAGCTAAAGGTACTTATATAATTAGTGACAACGTTATGTATACCTAACTCATAAATTTTAAAAACTAAAGAACTATTTCCATTTATTCGACTAATAACTCTTTAGTTTACTTATCAAAATGACACGATATAGAACTTTTTAACAGGTTAACATCAAACAATTTGGTACCTACAGCTGCCACCCTGCCGTCCACTAAAACTGCCACTGTTGGCTACCTAATGAATATTTAGGTTATAATAACTAATAATAATTAATAATATCAAAATAACATTATCTGGAATTACTATAATAAATTATCATCTCAACCAAGATTATATAATAGATAACATTTTCATGACAGTTGTTTTATAATTAATATATAAAGTTTAAGATATTAAGTTTAGTTAAAATAAATTTTTGATTACCTATGCAAGTAGAATTGCAAAATAGAGCTTTATTTTTACAAAAGTGAGTGTTAAAAAACACAAACCTAATAATAATTATAATATTCTTAATAATGATTTTTACGCTACCATAGAAATGTTTGTCAATATTTTAATGACTTACTTTCATATTTTAATGAAAAATGTATTAAATAAAATTCAAACAGGTCAGCATCACAGGCGTCTGACTTGCTTGTTACCTTCTAAAGTATACAACAGGTTTAGATGGTTTAGTACATTTGGTGATGTAAAACTGGCTTATGATTAGGGCCCGGAAGTTCATGCATTTGCATGTTTTTTTTAAACCATTAGATTTATTGCTAAGTGAGCTAGAAATGCATTTCAAGACACTACAAAAAACATATCAAAGTTCCTCATATTTATAAATTTAAAAAAAATATTTAAGCATATTTAAGCGCATATATCAGGATTTTTAAGCGCATAAGTGCATACATACTACCGTAGTTTTTAGTGCATAAACTTCCGGGCCCTACTTATGATTTTTATAAGAATGATTTAAATGATAGTTTCTCATGGATATCGAATAATTCAGACCGCAACCAAAAAATCTAAAAAAATATATAAAGATATTTTTATAGATACCTATAATTTTAAGTTAAAATTTGAACGAAATTAAATAGGAATATAAGTGAAGATTAGAAGGCAATTTTTTTTTTTTTTTTGGAAATTGTTATTCTTGGGGTAGGTATTTGAAGCTTTTTAAGTAGTTATATTAGATATAATATTTTATACACTCGATGACATTTTCAAATTTAATGTTTTCGGAAATAAATTACTTTAATAGAAATAATATCACAAAATACACTTGGTAGATAATATAGGCTGATAGACCATCTTTGCTCAGAATCGTTTTTCGTATATAATGATTTTATCTCATTGAATTTAAATTTAACACGTCTATTACAGTGACCCGCATGATACCTAATGTAGTAATGTACAGGACATCAGTACCCACTTTCCCACCTTTTTAGAAATATATTAATCAAATATAGTTTATTTTGCAGTTAACAGTTTAATCTAAATGTTAAAAATCGATAAGTAAGCTATAGGTATCAATTAAACAATATTATAAAATTATAAATATCCTGCAATCTGTATAAATAAATTTACATTTTTTTCCAGCCATGTTTAAGTTTAATGGGTCTCACTACCATGTCTTTATTTGTCAAAAACTACTGTTTCTAATTCCAACGATACGTGTCGACAATTATAACGATTTTCGTTCTGAAAAAATATTAAGATTGTCCGTAATATATACAAGGGGACGCTCGAGACACATTTTTAATTTTTGTATTATAAATTGCAATAAAAATTGTAAAAAATTCAAAAAAATTCAGAATTTCCAACTTAAATATTTTTGAGTAACTGAATACAATTTTAAAAATGTGCGTCGATCGATCCCTCGTACACGTTGTTGAAAAAAAAGAATATTTTGTCAGAATGCAAATCGAGGTAATCGTTGCGGCCTATTGTTGGAATTAGAATTGTATGTTCGAATGAAAAATAAACATTTATTCATGATCACAATATTACATACTGACATGCGCGTGCGAGTGCGTGCAAGAGCCCTCCGTATAGTTACAATTTTATTGACCCGCGTGGACACCACACACACTAATAATCATTTACGACTAAAACATAGATCTCGAGTGGCGACGACGAGATTAGAAATTGCCTAAATGATTCTCTTTAAATCTCTAAATTTGAATTAATACATTTCTACATATTAGATCATTTACTTAGTTTCCATTTTGCATAATATCTTTTAGGACTACTATTTTTAAGTGTTTAAGTTTTTTTTAATTTACTTATTTTTTTTTTTTTACACAAAGTATAAATGTTATTTTTTTGGGATATCAATGACTATTTGAACATGTACATTGTACAGCTTATAGAATAGTGTGTATTATTATTACAATAATTTGTAACCTGCTGTACAGCTTGATTTTTATAACCATAATGAGTGGTAATGATGGACTTATAAGAACAATTAATTAGATAATAAATAATACATTAACGTCGCATTGAAATTGAGATTTCGAGGAAGACGTGACACACGTATCACGTATGTGTTCGTATTTTATACGACGTGAAGACGTATAATAATAATAATATTACCTATTATTAATTATTATGTACGGCGATCGTTGACTCCGGCTGTCAGTGCGCCGAAGTCATATTATTTTCACTCTAGCAGTGTACGAGTGAAACCCGAGAGCCCCCCCCCCCAACCCACTCAAAACTATAATACTGACACCGGTACCGCCACCACTGTCAGGTAGAACGCAGAGGCTAAAATAATAATTTCGGTGGCTCCAATGTCGATTGTCGAAAATCTTCGTCCTTCGTTAAAAGCGGGTTCCGTGACACGGCCATAACTTGTTGTACCGAGCCTAATACTATGCCCGGCATAACACGAGCCTTCAATGTTCATACCATTCTCACGGCGCGTGAATCGCGGTGACCCACGAGTTTGTACAAGCCAATCAGGGTTCCCTTCAAATTATTTAAATTTTACCGCCAAATTTCTTAGTTAAAAATGAGTAGTGCTCTCGAATCTAGATCAGACGAAAATGTCTGCAAATAATGTTTTAGATTTGGTGGGGAGTGGATGCTTAGCACCTAAATCTCCCCACCTATTATACCTAAACTGGGTGTGTGAAATATTTACAATAGCCGTATACTACCTATAGTAAGAACTAGATATGTATGCTTGATCATTTTATTTTTTGTTTAAATATTCTGAAAATTTATTTTTAATGTATTTGCTTTTACAATTTTAAAGTTTTTGAAAAAATTGATTTTGGTTTTTGGTGTTACACTAAATAAAAACCGTAGATACGTGATATTTTCACTGAATGTTTATATGAACATTTTATGTACATAAAAACATTTTCAAAATACTATTACTACTATTACTACTAAATAACTATTTATGGGCTTAAGAAAATTTATAATTTTACTAATTTTTATTTTTAAATTTTTTGTAAATTATTGTCGATAAAAAATATTTTACTTGGTCAGAAAACTTAAATGTATTACAATTTACAAGGTTCATCGTAAGATGTTGTTAGTTGGATTTAAAAAAAAAGTTGAGAATAAATCTACAAAAATTGTTTATGAGGAATGAGAGTCTGAAATTAGAATTTTAACAAATTTAATTATAATCATAAAAATTTGCCAATTATTTTATGACATTATTGATATTCAAAATTGGGGGATGTATTTGTATAGTTAGAGACACAGAAGTAATGGAACATGGAGCGCAATGGAGAGAAGCGGTGGAAACAGAAATATAAATTATTTTATATTATATTAAATTTAAAAAAAAAAAAAAGTACATTAAAATAATTTATTTTTCTATTGCTAATACGGTAAGTTGAATTAATTTTTGCTGAAAAATAGCATTTAAAAAAGTCATTGTGTACTTATATAAAATATTAAAATATAACAATATATGTAAAATTTTCAAGTACCTACCCACGAATAATATATTTTTACTACAACAAAATAACTAAGATTGTTAGGATTGTTAGTCTTTATTTAATCATTAAACGTCTAATTTAGTGTGAATTTATACTTAAAATATTTACGAAAACACAGCATTATTTTATTTTTTAGATTTTATGGTTAAAGTATGAATTTAACTATCGTTATTATGTTAAAATTGGTATAATACCCACTTAAGAGGAACCTTGTGTTATATTTTCAAGCTTTTTGAAACAAAGAAAAATTATGTATCTACTATTATAGAAAAAAACTCAAATAAATCGGAAATTTTTCATCCATAATATAAATTGCTTAAAAAGAGTAAATATTGATAATTTTATCATTATTATCTAAACATTTGGTGAACATTTTAAGTATCTACGATTATTCGTTTAATCGAATTGCACCAAAAAAACAGAAAATTGATTTTGTCAAAAAATGGTTTTGCGTAGAAATTCAAATTTTTTATTTTTGTCAAATGGAACTGCCATTTGGGATTTACTTACTTTTGACCCCCTAAAGTACTAACTAAATTCACTTTGCTAGATGGAAAAATGGTGCTGCTATAGAAAAATAAAGCATTTTTATTTCCCCACACATAAAAAATCACACATATCAGTGTAAGATCCATAGGTACCCTCTTTCACCCCACTCATTATTTAAAATTTAAAAATAAAAAACGTTGTGTGAGTGAAATGAATTTTTTTTTTTGATTGCCCTACATTTCAATTCATATAATTGGGATTGTGTGTGGATTTAATATAACTTCAAAAACTTTAGAACCTTATAATTTCCTCCTTCCATGTTTATTAAATTCAATTTAGTTAATTTTTGTAGTTGAAAAAAATCAAAAAATCATATATGAGTGTGAATCAAAATGCTTACAAATAAAAATGCCACTGCAATAGGCTCGCCGAACCGCACGCCTGTGGGAACGCTGTTTAAATACGTGGCTCGTTTCCTTTGGCGCCCCCCCCCCCCCCTCAAACATGAACAAATTACACCACTGATAGGACAGCAGAGGATGTCAGCGCAGTATATTTTGTTTTCTCTCTTTGACGCAAGGTGCAACATGATATATTTACTATATTTACGTTCTGCAAAACCAACCTTATTTTGTTTGCTTAAAGCTTCGTATTAGAACGAAATAGAATTGACTATTATCAAACATAAAGTTAAGAACATTATCTATGTTTGTATGTTGGCTTCTTTTACGATATTTCAATATTAAATTTATACCTATATTATAAGAGCATTTTAAATATTGTAAATTTTAATACTTGGTATTAATGTATTAAAATATATAAAGTACAGTACCTACTATAACATTATAACTTCCATACAAATTGAAATATCGTAAAATACGTATTTTATACTAATAAGTAATAAATAATAAATACTAATTATTTTTAATCATGGAAAATTAATATTCATAACCTTTCTTCGAAAACTCCTGTCTGACTCTGTTTTGATTCACCTTATCCCTATCATACCATAATTGGTCTCACAGATACCTTTATAGGTTCTAATTCGAAATACCCTTAATAATACTTGATTTTTTATTCGTCACTGTTCAACCAATTTCTTAACAAACGAGCGTCTCATCCGGATGATGAGAATAATTATCAATAAAACTCGAGTATACCTAATCTAGATTAAGTCATATAATATAATGCACTTATAATTTTTGTTGTGTACTTATACTGTGCCTGCATATTATATTATATTGGGCTCACGCATGTAATTAACATAAATAAAATAATCAATGGTCATATCAACCATAAAACAAGCCGAGGCCGTAGTGTCGCATAGCAACCGTAGGTTTGATCGTCAGCGTTTGCAATGTTTCCCTATACGGTGCCAACAGCTGACTCCACACCACAATAATATAAATTTAAAATTGAACAGGAAAATGTTTTTAAAAAATTCTGCCCGGGGCCTCCGCCTCCCCAACCCTAAAATTAACTCTGTATACGGTCATGATTCGTGACGTTCTTTTATATATTTCTTTCAGCTGGATAATAATAGGTACTACTATAATAGCATGTTGTATTGACGTGTTAGCGTCACGAGCCACGGAAAAACTAGGACTCCGCGAGAGTGCACTGAAAACCGCAATCAACGAGAATATTGTACTTTGTCTTGTTTCCAAAATGTTATAACTATTATTGTCATTGTTATTACTATTATTATTGCCGGGGTCGGTGTAACTGTTGTTGTTATTGTTGCTGCTCTTGTTGCACCGTGTGAGAACTTCAAAAATTATATTAGGTACTAAATAGGGGCTCAAAATTTAATTATTTACAAACAATGTTCCTCATAAGTTATTATAATAGCAGCACAAAAATAATAAACATAAATAGGCACGGAAAATTTGAAAATTATTTTATATTATATTTTATATTATTTTATTATATTATTATAGTTAGCTAGTTAGTTAGATCAAATTCGGACGAAATTAGATAATTAAACGAAGTATAAAAATGTCTGTAATTTTTTTGTAATTTAATAATTTAATTTGTGGGTACCTACATTTATATACTTTAAAGTTGAAACTTTTTAAGTATTATCATGTTTTATATAAACAAAACATTGCGTTTTTGGCCAAAATGAATTCAACATACTGTACCTATTACTAATAGGTAGTAAAATGCATTGCTTTAAAAGGAATAATATCATAAAAGATACTTAGCAGGGCCGGATTGGTATATATCGGCCCATCGAGATTTTCACTTCTATAAGCGGCCCATTTACATACTCAGTGGCCCAAAATTACGTCTATAATTATTACGAGCTTATAGGTGGACAACCATATTTTAGCATGAATTTATTTTCACTCACACTCACAGGACCAGCCCAAACTTCAAGCGGCCCACCGAGATTTTCTCGGTAGCTCGCCTGATCAATCCGGCCCTGATACTTAGTAATATAGGCTGGTGCTTAATACAACAATTCGTCACTACTCACTCAATTAGTAAGAAAGACGTTTACTTAAAATGTTGTCATTTTATTCATAGGTGTCGTTTACAGCACACAGTTTGATTATTGATAACGCATGTTATAAAATAATGATATCACTAAATAAAAACTATTTGTATGGATATACCTAACCGAGTAGGTAGGTATATATTGTATATAATGTGGTTCAACGAGATTAGGAAGTTATCATATTTTTATATCGTTGCGAACGACAGCAGTTCGATAGCATGAAATATCGTTGGTCAGATTCCGGTCAGGGTTAACGTGGACAGGTATAATTAAACCGACGTTCGAATGTAGTTTCTATATGAGCGTAAAAACAGCGAGCCAATTATAACATTATAAATCCAGTGGATTCCAAACTGTTTTTGGAATACTGATTTTCGAGTTCATACAAAATCAAATGCAGAAAGCAGTGAGTAGAGATCATCGATATATCAT